>NC_051438.1:2614250-2625589 GCF_001649575.2 Kryptolebias marmoratus
AATATATGAGTTTGTATGTAATGTATGAATATAATATACAAGTTTCACTTTTTAAATGGAATTACTGAAATCAATCTACTTTTTCATGATATTCTAATTTTATGACCAGCACCTGTAAGTGCGGTTAGCTCTCACTAGTCCAGCTCCTTAAAGCTCTTTCATACGCGACACATTTCTTCTGGAAAAAAGAGGTCTTGAATCCGTAGGTCATCTTTAAGTCTTTACTGAACTTAAAAGTAAACAAAATAACAAACAGATTCAAAAACAAATAGAAAGTGACGGTCAAAAGACTGTGTTACTCTCAAGGTGCCAGACTTCTACAATGAGCAAGTGCTCTCATCTTTTATAAACTAATTAGTAGACAACCAATCAAAAGGCACCACGTAATAAGCTCAAGCACAATATAAGTACAGATGCTTATCTTTTTTCAAAAAACAGTAAAAAATTAAACTTACTTAAACACAACTAACATTTTGTATTAAGTTCCAAAAAATGTATATATGGCTCCTACACCCCCAAAGGAATTTTTTACACAGCTTGCATATAGGGTGGATTTTGTCAATATCAATTTTCCCTTTAACTTCATAGATGGCAAAATACTTCCAAACTCTGACTTTCAATGGAGACGGAGCCATTTGTCTCTGTCAGCCATCTTGTTAATGTGTCTCTGTTGTGTGAACACCATAAACATCCAGGTGCTGCACTTCCACACTTCAGATTTCTGCCTTTTATGTTTCTCAACAGGACATCATTACCAATAAATAATAATTGACCTTTGACATTTTAAAATAAATTTAGAATTGTTAATGACAGCATTGAGACACATCGAATCTACAACCCCATATCTGAAAAAGTTGAGATGTTGTGTAGAACATATAAAAACAGAATGCAATGATTTGCATATCGTTAATCCATACTTTACTCACAATAGAATGGAGCAAACATACCATGTGTTGAAGCTAAATAATTGTTCTTTTTTGTGGGGAAAACATTGTAATTTTGAATTTGAGGGCAGCAACACATCTCCAAAAAGATGGGACGTTACCATGTTTCCCACTATCAGGCATCCCATCGTCTTACCAACAGTCTATTAAAGTCTAGAAATTAAGAAGACCAACTGGAGTTCTTGCCATTCTTGTCTGATGGAGGATTCTTGCTGTTCTACATTTCTGGGTCTTCTTTGGTGAGAGAATTGGACTGCAGGCAGGCTAGTTCAGCTCCTGGACTCTTTTACTAGTCTGTAGTTTAGCAATGTCTTGATAAAATATGCAAGGCCTTCCCTGAAAAAGACATCATCTGGATGGAAGCATATCTTAATCCAAAACTTGTATATATGTTTCTGCTCTTAAGGTTCCTTTCCAAATGTGTTGTATGTCCATGCCAGAGGCACTAATGCACCCCCATACCATCTTTTGAACTTTTGAACTGAGAGTTGATAACAGGCCAGCTAGTCCCTCTCATCTTTAGTGCAAAGAGCTGTCTATGGTTTCCAAAGAAATAAAATAAAATAAATTTTCCACTTTGCCTCAGTCCATTTTAACTGATCTTTGGTTAAGAGAAGACAGCAGAGTTTCTGGATGGTGTTCACATCTGGGTTATTATTTACATGATAGAGCTTTAAGCAGCATTTGTAGATGGCACAGGGAATTGTGTTAACAGAGAATGGTTTGTGGAAGTGTTCCTGAGCCCACGCAGTGATGGCCAGAACAGAATCAGACCTATTCTTAATGCATTGACCACAGAGGGCCCAAAAAATCACATCATCCAATATTGACTTTCAGCCTTGTCCTATGAGCTCAGAGGTTTTTCCAAGTTCTTGAAAACTTTTAATAATATGAACTGTACATAATGGGATATTCAAAGTGGAAAGTTCTCCTCTTGTTTCTTTTTTCTCAGGGCACATTAATGCACCAGAGTTTACCAAAGACTTTTTGATTAACTCCCCATCAGAAAACTGTTAGCTTACTGTTTTTGCTGTTTTGAGAAACATCATGAAACTAGTCTTGATTGCGCTATTCCTTGACGGAAATCTAGGTAAAAAGGCCTTGTTGCTTTTTACAGTATGGGCGGTGAAGCTTCTGATCTGTGTGCCTGCTCTGGATTTCTCTGTGTGTAGTCTGATGTTGCTGATTTAAATTGTAACTCTTAAAAACAATGTTTTGTTCCCTACAAACAAAGCTCTCTGCTTTTCCACTGAATCCAGTAAATAAACACTTAGAAGTCCGTATTTTGTTAAAAACTCTACATTCTGTGTTACTCCTTGTTTTTTGTGCTGACATAACTCCCAAATCTCTCACAAACTCTGAATTCACCAGTGAGGAGTCTCCATTGCTGATGCACACACATAAGAGTGTTGACGTTAACACCTACTTGCCTTCAGAATAAAAGCACTGCCTAAACCAGTTTTAAAATAAAAGCAAATATTTTGAGTTTGAGTGCAATCATTTATATTTTATTTCTGATTTTTCATTGTACTCCAGCTGGCCAGATGGGGACAGGTAATGGACTGGATGGTGCCCTCTTGCCATAAAAAGCACACGTGAGGTCTAAGACGACGATCTCAGTGTGAACCTGGCTTCACTGTACAGAAGCCTAACGTTGTTCCTCACTGGTCTCTTTGAATAAATCATACATTAAATGGCAAAATATACATTTAAACAGTGAAGAGTACAAACAGTCTGATAGCAGGTGGTTTTTGATGTTTACTTTGCCATGTCTCACCATCGAAAGCCACCCATTACTGATGACTCCATTACTGATGACTCTCCTACACTGTGGGGGAGTTTGTGCTTTGAACAACAGGGGTCCTTACAGTCAGTAGAGAGGGAGATTGAGACAGAGAGAGAACGTCTTATCTGTATTGATCTTCGTGACAGATGATGACATCTATGAAAAGCAATGAGGCCCTGCTCTGATGATAAGTGTTGAGGGGAAAAAAAGCAGCTCAGAGTCAAAAAGAGGCATGATTATCCTGGATCGAATGGGTTGGAGGGAGGGGGTAGGGAGGATTAGAAAAGAGAGAGGTGAATGAACTTTGTGAAAGAAGAGAAGAAATCCATCATCCTTCTTCTGTTGCATTTAATGAAAAATGAGCAACTTACGTGGACTCCATCCACCTGGTTCCATCTGATCTGGAAGCAAAGGTGTTTGTGGTGTGTGGGGGTGTGTGTGCCAATGTATTTTTCTCAAAGCAAACAGTATGTCGGGATGGGGGCAGTTTGGAGGTCCTCTGTGTGGTTTGTTGATAACCAGGATTTGGAACTCAAACACAGGGAAAGCAGATGGTGTGTTGACTTCTGCTTCCTCTGCTGTGTGTTTGTCAAGTGTGTGAAGAAACTCTGCGTTGTGTGTGTGTGTGTGTGTGTGAGTGTGTCCACAAGTGTCTTCCTATCTAAGCACAGTATTGGCCATCCCCAAAGGTACTTCTGCTATCTGCAGTGGAAGCCGGGCTGATCTTAGGTCAGAAACAACTTGACCTTCTGCCCATCTGCTGTCATAATGACAGATGTGTCAGAGATTGGCTTCACATCTTTTTGGCTGAACTGATGATTCCACATTAGTCTTTCCTACAGACTTCTTTCCATTTGGCAGAAAGAATACTGACACACAGTCTCCTGGTTCTTCTAATTAGCGCCCACCCTCTGTGTGTGTGTCTGTGTATGTTTATGTGTCTGTCTGTGTATGTTTATGTGTCTGTCTGTTAGCAAAAAATCTCTTGAATCACTGGAAAAATTGTAATGAAACTTTCAGAAAGTAATCTTTGGATATACTTCTACAACTGATTAGCTTTTAAAGTCAAACTGATTCATCATGGTAACCACAGCAAACCAACATTAAAAACACAGAAAATGACTCTAGCTCAGTCGGTTTTACATGTATCAAGATAAAATTTGGTATGGTTGTAACTGAGACTAATCACCAACACCTTCAACACCAATAAATACTGTATTTACAGTTAACTCTGTCTGTTAGCAAAATATCATATAAGCCACTGGTTAGATTTGATTGAAACTACCAGGAAATAATCAATGAATGTACATCTACAACTGATTTACTTTCAAAGCCAACCCTAATCAAAATGGCTGCCACAACCAACACATTTTAGAAAACACAGTAATGGTTATAACTCAGTCAGTTTTACAGATATTGTGCCATAATTCACTGTAGTTGACTTAGTCACAACACATACTCCAAGTGCTACTCATTGCTCAAATTCTTTGCTTGAAACTTTTGCATCAACTGTTGGAGTCCACACCATTTGCTTTTGCCAAGACAAGGTACCCAGCACAGAGGTCCTGTCTTGCACTTGCAGCGGTGGCTAAGATGGTTGGATGATATGTATCACATGGATGATGGGCACATCCCAAAGGTCAGACGTGTACATCAAACTGTATTCACAACTGCATTATAAGGATATCTACAAACATGACCTTAAGGGTGTGGGCATTACTTCCAACTCCTGGGAGAACTGAGCAGCTGACCTCTCTCTGTAGAGAAGGGCCTTACTGAAACATACCAAAGCTGGTGAGGACAGCCTCTGCAGTTAAGCCGAAGCCAAACATGCTAAAAGAAAGGAGTGCTGGACTTCCAAAATATATCTCTGAATAAACATATTTGTGGTTAAATTGAATAATTAAAATAATTAACTAATTAAGATACCAACATTTAATCGACACCTAAATGCAGTCCACGGACTGACTTTAGACAATAGTAGCAAAGTGATGTTTTGGTCCTGGCTGAGAGAAGAAATATCTTTTTTTTTCCTGTGGTATGAGGTTTGAAGAAAGAAACTTGACACTGGAGAGCATTGTTGTTACTTTCATTCTGAGTTGTTCTGCTTCTGCCAGGTTGTTATTCCTAATAGCAGAGTCAGTAGCAGTGGTTAGTTCTACAACAGGTATTTCTTGCAGAGAGTCTTGTGAAGAGGCAAACCTTTTGCCAAAAAGTCCTTCTTGCCTGTGTCAGCATCCTGACTAAGAAATGTTTAACCCACTGGTCTTGAATGTTGGTGTTGGTGAGAATTTCCTTTTCTTGCCTGGTAATTTGTGATGAAGAACTAGCTCTCTGTGGTAATTTTAGGAAACTTACAGTACCTTTTCACTCTTTCAAGGACCAAAATGTTAATATTTTGGACAAAGAAGACAGATGATTTGAGGGGGGATAAAGATGCTATTTATATCAAATGAGAAAAAATAAATTGAAGCAGAGGAGGAGGTCTCAGACATGGAGCATTAAGACCTAATTTACATGTGAAAAATCTCTTCAAAATGTTAAAAATTTTCAGATGCTGATTGTTACATGTTACATGTTTACACTATAATGCTCTGATTGTAATCTCTGTTCAGACAAGACCGCAAGAAATGTTGAAATGTCATTTTCATGCCAGGTCACTAGCTGGTGCTGGGATTTTTGGATTTCAACGATGTGCTTGATCGTAGATGTCTCAATCTCAAGCATGAAAACAGCTACAGATCCATTCAGTATTTGTAGAATGTGAGAAATACATCTCTGCTGTGTCAAGGGATGGTGTAGCACATATACTGTATGTTGTGTGTGAAAGCTCTGATAAATTGAAGAGTGAGCAGCACAAACAGCACTCTGCTATCTGTCATTGTTAGTGTTGTTCATATATAGTGCAGAAAAACTATTGACTGCAGCTGTCCGTAGTGCACATGCACAATTTCACACCAGTTCTGGATGTTTTCAAAAACTTCTGCTTGGAGACCTGGATTCTAAAAGTTTCAGTGTCAGAGAAAACGATCGCTATTGACATGCACACTGGCCAAAAAACAACAGTAATGTTCCAGTTTTACTTAAAAAGAGCATAGTATAAACAGGGCCTACAACTGATACTCAATCATTTTCCCTCTAATTCACACCTTAATGCACTGTATATGCCCAAAATATCTTGTGAGCTCGGTGAACAAAACCCGAACAACTCTCTGGTGAGAGGGGAGTGAGATTATTCTGCTTGTTACTTTAGCTGCATAAACAGAACATCTCATGCAGTTTAAAGTTTAGAACTCTGTACTATGATTTTTGAATTGAGAAAGCAAAACATTGTCACAGTTCCACTGTTCCTGCCACGCCTCTTGCTTCAATGTCACAGCCTCTCTGTTCCATGCCACAGTAATTTTTCACAGCCTCTCTGTTCTTGCCATGCCTCCTGGTTCCATGTCAATGCAATCATCCTGATCTTGTCCACCTGTTTCTGGCCCTACTTAAACTTTTCCTCCACACCAAGTCAGTGCCAGATTATTGAATGGTTTTACCAAGTAGATGTCCAGCGTTTCCTCACAGCTCATGCCTGATTTCTCGTCCTTGACCTCCTGCCTGACCAACGACTCTCGATCCTTGCCTGTTCCCTGCCTGATACCATCTCTGACTCTGACCTCTGGTAACCGACCTCAATTCTGCACCCTGGACCTCGCCCTCTGGTTTGTATCATTTTGACTCTGCCTTCGGCTTTCTGATCTCCCGTCTTTGAACCCTTGCCTGTCTCTGGACTCTCCCGTTAGCCTTCTCCCTTCTCTGGAAGACCTCTCCCTTCTCACCTCACGACCCCCTGTGGTCTTGCATGCCCAGAGATTCCCTTTGCTGCACGTAGAGCGTGCTATCCTGGGAGCTAGCGTTCCTTTTAGCCAAAAAGCTACACTAAACATTTTAAAACTTCACTTGTGTCTGTCTGCACTGAATCCGAGCATATCGAGCCTTGTCAGACATCTTCAACTACAGAATAAAAGTCCCGGGATATTTTTCTTGCACTTATCTCATACAATCCCAGTAAAATACTTTAAAGTTTGTTGTAATGTGACAAAATGCAGAAACATTCAAGGGGGGTGAAGACTTTTTCAAGGCACAGGAACTGAAAACATGATCAGACAACAAGTTTAAAAAAGTTTCTAAATTTAAACCTGTACTACTGTAATTTAGAAAGTTAAATAATTTTATGCTCGGACAAATTTAGCTTAATTTTTACAGTAATGCTTTTGTCATTAGGCGTTTTTCATCTAAACAGTTCTAAGGTCTTCCTGGGGGATACTCTAAGCTCCCCAACAGAGCCACCAAAGGTGCTCCACCAATTTTTTTGTTTGCTTTACCATTGTCAGAAGGACACTGTAAAGCAGTTGGCCAACAACAACAGGCTACAAAAACACAGTTTGCCTCTGCTCATTATGTGTGAGGGCTCCAAATCCAGCCATAGGCCATAGGCTAAAGAGCAAGAGCCATCATTCATCAAAAGCTGGTTGATCTATATGGATAACCAGAGAAACCTCTCTGGGCTTCATCTAGGATGAACCATCACACAATGGAAACCTGAATTGGATTTGGTGTCAAAGAGGACCATGTCAAGAGTAAATCTGGTTTGAAGAAAAGGAAACTAATTGCTTTCAGATGCTTCAAAAGGCCCTGTTCCATCAATCTATTACCATCATTTGCAAACAAGATTTAGAAATACTTAAACTTTTCTATGTGGGGCACAGATTCATTTTCGACCAGAACTGAGAATTTCACCTTTTTTAGGGACATTCAGATCCTGAATGACCCTAGCTTACCTAGCTAGCTCTTGGAACATGTCCATAGAGGGAGAGCTGGAGTAGGAGATGGAAGGTGCTCCATCTGGGGACTCCATCATTTTGTGGGGGGTCTGTAGTTTTCAACTGAAAGTTCCAGACCTCAAAGCCATTACCACAGCCTCAGGTGATGTCAGATCAAACGCTGATCCACTGACCATCAGTGAACTTTGGGCTTTAACCTGCCTCCTCTCTGTGCTTCTGGTGAGGTTAGATCAAACTCTCTGGAGTCACAGAATGACAGTGACAGCTGGCTACAAAGCCTTGAAGTCCAATTGCATGTTTAGAGTTCATTTTTAGCAGAACAGTACAGCAGAGGGCTTCTGTCATACATATTTAAACTAGCTCACTGTTTGCCTACTGATTACCTTATTCTCCAAATTGTTGACTCCACTGATCTGAAACTGACATGACATTTAAGTCAGACTTGATAGTAATATGCTTTTATTTTTTTATGCTGAGCACTCTGTATTCTTGTGTTCTTTTATTCCCCTCCCAAGATTTTTTTTTCATCTCACTCGGGTGATTAATTAGAGTTTGGGTTTTTAGATGGCTGTCTTTTCTTTGTCTGCTCACCCAGCTGTGAGCAGACACTTTGGGTTTGTTAAAAAACCCCAAAGTGAGATGCATCACTTCCACTTCTTATTGTAGTTTTGGGATTATTTTCACCCAGAGAAACACTTTTTCTTTAATTTTTCAACATTTCTGTCTGCAGGCTTTAAGAAAGTGTATATAGTAGTAATGTGAGCAGATAACAGCCAGTAAATTGGATGTTCTGACGGCTGGAGGATCAAGGAGTTGTACCGTATTTTCTGCACCATAAGGTGCACCAGATTATAAGGCGCAGGCTCAATATGGCGTCTATTTGCGTACTCAACCCATACATAAGGCGCACCGGATTATAAGGCGCATGCTAAAACATACGTTCTACAAAAACAAAAAAGGTCACGGAAGCAAAACGGTGAGTTTGGTTGAACTTTATTCTACTATGTAACAATTATTTTACATATTATTTTTTATCATTCTTGTTCCACAAACCCATCAAAGTACTCATCTTCTGTCTGAATTAAACAGCTGGGCAATTTTGCCATCAATCATGCTAGGTTCCCTCTGATCATTGTCGGAGTCAGTCTCGTTGCCATGGGGCTGCTCAGCAATGATGCCGGCTTTTGTGAAAGCTTAGACAACAGTTAAAGCAGATACCTTAGCCCAGGCATCCACAATCCATTTGCATATGATTGCGTAACTCACCCGACGCTACCCCCGTCTTAGTAAACGTGTGTTCGCCATCGGTCATCCATCGCTCCCACGCCACTTGCAACTTCACTTTGAATGCGCTGTTTACACCAACGTCCAGCGGTTGGAGTTCTTTTTTAATCCTCCCAGAATGATGGCAACCTCCGAGTTGTATAATATTACATAATGTTCTCTGATTGGTTTATTGCTGCCAACATACGTACTGTACATATTACGTAGTGTTCTCCAATTGGTTTATCGCTGCCAGCGTACGTACCGGTACTGTACACATTACCGTACGTCCCTGTGTAAGGGACAGATTTTGGAATTCAGTGCACACATAAGGCGCCCCGGGTTATAAGGCGCACCGCCAATTTATACGAAAATTTATAGACCGGAAAATACGGTAATAACAAAAGTGGTGTCTCTACGTGAAGTATGCCTGGTGCTTTAAGCTAAGCACAAAGCTGTTGTGTCCAGTCCATTCCTGTAGAGCCTGATGTAATTCTTCAGGAGTCCAAAGGTCAGGAGCATCTGTTTTTGCTTGTTTGTGGTAATATTAACACCTCAGAGTGATTGTGGTAATTAGTTGCTGAAGTGCATCATGGTTAAAGACTGATCTGGATTATTCATTTTCACTTCATAAATGAAATTAAGGGTCCTCACATGCCTTTCCCTCTCTCCTAGAGGTAAGAGTCGAACACCTCCTTGCCCTCAGAATGGCTTCAGACTGGGTGAATCATGCTTGGTCAGTTATTTTGGGTTATGTTTGTGAATTTCAGAAGGTGAAGCTTTATCTGTTGAAATGAACTGTAAAAATGTTTTGTTCTCTGAATGTAAAACAGCATAATTAGAATTTGCATGCTTTTTTGATAATTTATCTGTAGATCCAACAGTGTCTGACATTCATCACTGGAACAGAGGTTGAATTATGTTTCCTAACATGCCTGCCCTGTTTTTGTGAAGGCAGCAGTATGGGAGATCCCTTTCATCTGTTTCTTATCCTGAGACACAAATTATCACCAGGTCTCAGGAGGTGGTAAAAATGTCACACAAATTGTGTATTGCAAACAACACTAACCTCTGAGAGAGATTTTTGCCCTGGGAGTTATTCAAATAAGTATGGGTGGGTTTTCTTCTAAATGCAGCATAAAACCTCCTTTTAGATGTGGGCAAACTGCACCAGTGCAGAGAGACACTGTTTGGTTGGCAGCCAGATTTTAGATGGCAATTTTTCTTTGCAAGGACTTTGTGGATTAGACAAGTCGGCAAAATCCAAAACTGCAGCTGCAAAGGATGCAATTTGTTGATGAATCTGGGGCTTCATGTAAAATACTTTTATTGTTGCCCACTACAGAAAGGCAAGGAATGCTAGTTTCAACTATGCATATGAATTTGAATTTAAGAGAAAAGAGTTGAGAAGTGACTGCTGTTCTCGGGTAATAGCTATGAAGTAAAAAATAGGCATTTGTCAGAAGGTGATTTATCTACCATATTGCAGTATTTTTCACTTAACCTGTATAAAACAACAACATAATGAAATGCCTGAAATTCTGTTTTGGCTTTTGCTTTTGATGTGTCACCTAAAGATCATTGGGGCACCCACCTTTGAAAAGTTTCTGGAAATGTTCCTGGTCAATGGTGTCAGGTTGGGTGGAGATTGTGGCAAACCCAATGCGCAGACTCAGCTTGAGGTTCGAGGAGATAATAAACAAAAGCTGACATGGCAGCAAAATAACCTAAATACAAAACATAAACTAGATACAAACATGAGTGGAACCAGACAGCACATAATGCGACAACTGACCAGCGAGTAAATGGAGGAAATGACCAGGTATTAAAAGCAGAGGGTAATTAGGGGAAGTGGGCACAGGGGAATGATAACTAACTTGGAGCAGGTGGAGATGGGCGTGGCAGGTAAACAAGTAATAACAGAGGACAAGCGAATGATGACAGGATACAAAGACTCAAGGAACAAAAACAAAACAAGAAGACAAATAATTGATAAAATAAATGAAACAGTAAACCCAAACTGAAACATGAACCAAAAACATGAAAACATAACCCCAAATCCTGACAAATAGGTGGCGCTTGGATTTTGTGCAAGCCTTTTCCATCCAATATTGTAGTTTTATCCATCCATCCATCCATCCATTTTCTTCCGCTTATCCGGGGTCGGGTTGCAGGGGCAGCAGCCTAAGCAGGGAGACCCAGACTTCCCTCTCCCCAGCCACTTTGGCCAGCTCTTCCGGGGGAATCCCATCCCAAGGCGTTCCCAGGCCAGCCGAGAAACATAGTCCCTTCAGCGTGTACTGGGTCTTCCCCGGGGCCTCCTCCCGGTGGGATGTGCCCAGAACACCTCACCAGGGAGGCGTCCAGGAGGCATCCTCACCAGATGCCCGAGCCCCCTCAACTGGCTCCTCTCGACGTGGAGGAGCAGCGGCTCTACTCTGAGTCCCTCCCGGATGACCGAGCTTCTCACCCTATCTCTAAGGGAGAGCCCAGACACCCTGCGGAGGAAACTCATTT
>NC_051438.1:2625764-2629619 GCF_001649575.2 Kryptolebias marmoratus
CCGCTCCATTTTTCCCTCATTCGTGAACAAGACCCCGAGATACTTAAACTCCTCCACTTGGGGCAGGACACCTTCCCCGACCCGGAGAAGGCACTCTACCCTTTTCTGGCTCAAGACCATGGCCTCGGATTTGGAGGCACTGATCCTCATCTCAGCTGCTTTGCACTCGGCTGTGAACCGCTCTAGTGAAAGCTGTAGATCACGGCCTGATGAAGTCAATAGGACCAAATCATCTGTAAAAGGCAGAGACGCAATCCTAAGGTCACCAAAACAGATCCCCTTGACACCTTGGCTGTGCCTAGAAATTTTGTCCATAAATGTTATGAACAGAATCGGTGACAAAGGGCAACCTTGGCGGAGTCCAACTCTCACTGGAAATGAATCTGACTTACTGCCGGCAATGCGGACCAAGCTCTGACACCGGTCATATAGGAGTACCCCCCACAAGACTCCCCGAGGGACACGGTGGAACGCCTTCTCCAAGTCCACAAAACACATGTAGACTGGTTGGGCAAACTCCCATGCACCCTCAAGGACCCTGCTGAGGATATAGAGCTGGTCCAGTGTTCCACGACCAGGACGAAAACCACACTGCTCTTCCTGAATCTGAGGTGCGACTATCCGACGGACCCTCATCTCCAGAACGCCCGAATAGACCTTACCATGGAGGCTTAAGAGTGTGATCTCTCTGTAGTTGAAACACACTCTCCGGTCCCCCTTTTTAAATAAGGGGACCACCACCCTGGTCTGCCAATCCAGGGGAACTGCCCCCGATGTCCACGCAATATTGCAGTCGCGTTAACCATCACAACCCTACAACACCCAGAGCCTTAAGGAACTCCGGACAAATCTTATCCATCCCCGGAGCCTTGCCACTGAGGAGCTTTTTAACCACCTCAGTGACCTCAGCAACAGAGATTGGAGAGCTCGACCCAAAGCTCCCAGGCTGCGCCTCCTCAATGGAAGATGTGTCGGTAGGATTGAGGAGGTCTTTGAAGTATTCGGCCCGCCAACCCACAACCATCCTGAGTCGAGGTCAGAAGCACACCACCTTCAATATAAACAGTGTTGGTGCTGCACTGCTTTCCCCTCCTGAGACGCCGTATGGTGGACCAGAATCGCCTCGAGGCCATACGGAAGTCTTTTTCCCGGAACATGTTTGAAATTTTCCCGGAGGTGAGAGTTAAAGCTCCGCCTAACAGGAGACTCCTCCAGACGTTTCCAACAGACCCTCACAATACGTTTGGGCCTGCCAGGTCTGACCGGCATCCTCCCCCACCAACGGAGCCAACTCACCACCAGGTAGTGGTCAGTTGACAGCTCCCCCTCTCTTCACCTGAGTGTCCAAAACATGCGGGCGCAGATCAGATGAAACGACAACAAAGTCGATCATTGAACTGCGACCTAGGGTGTCCAGGTGCCAAGAACACATATGGACACCCTTATGTTTGAACATGGTGTTCGTTATGGACAATCCATGACGAGCACAGAAGTCCAACAACAGAACACCGCTCGGGTTCAGATCAGTGGGGCCGTTCCTCCCAACCACACCCCTCCAGGTCTCACTGTCATTGCCCACGTGAGCGTTGAAGTCCCCCAGCAACAAGGGAGTCCCCAGGAGGGGGAAACAATGGAAATCATAACTGACAGAGATCTCATTTTTGGTGGAATGAAACAAAGTGTTTTAAATTTAATGAGTGTCCAGTTGGAGCCTTAATTTTTACCTATGCTTCTTTGTTTCTTGCCATCTGTAGTGGTTTTACCCTTTTTTTGTTGTTCTGAATTTTAACAAATCAAAATGTTGATAAGCCCACACGACATACCTTTTTGTGTATATATGACTGAAAAGGGAACAGAAGACCTTTACCCAGTGTGTGAAAAGCATAGACGGCATATCAGTCGGTGATTTTTCAGGTTGTTAACTTCGCTAGTTGTCAGGCTTGACCTTCTAATGGCCAGCTAAACCAGTATCAGTACCAGCGGTGGGGGCAGCAATGTGCTTGAGTTGCTGCTAAATGCAAGAAGGAGAAAAGTTTAGCAGACACTCTTTACCAGTTGGTGGCGGTATTGATTCCTTCAGTTGTTTACCAACCACCAATAAAAAAATCAAGAAGAAGAAGAAACAATTTGTAGAGTAGCATTAGCAATGTGGCGGAACATGTCGGGAGTTAAGCGGGTGGCAGACAACAAAAATGTTTTTCAAGAGTAGTTGATGGAAGAACCGAAAGTTAAACAATGTTTTTTTTTAAACTAAATCAATGACGTCATGACGGCGGTCAGTGTGCGTTCGTGCCTACGGCCGGTGTTCTGACGATCTGTGCTTCCTCGTCAGATTTTCCTACCATAGCACGGCTAAACAGCTATGTCTAATGGTCGGTGCTACCCGTCAAAAACTGCTACCATCATGTTTACAAACCAAAAACTATAGTGGTTCATGGTAATGTTAAATATCATCGGATACTGAAGTGGAAGCTTAGGAGTTATGCTTAGCATAGCATTCGAACAATTTATATCCACGACGAAAACCTTTCTAAAACCACAAAAATCACTTCCTTCATCAGAATATCCTACTTGTTAAATATAAGCGGGTAGCACAAATAAATCTATGCATTAAAAGCAGCAAGTGTCTGAAAAACATTACAACTTGCATACAAAAACTTACAAAAGCTCAAAAAAATACTTCAAAAACACGTCACAGAAATAAATTTCACTTGTCTGAATTTTTTATGTACAGATATGCATCTTTTAATGGTTTAAAATAAAAAAAATAAAATAAGAAAAATCTAGTTATTTCCATGCAGTGTCCAGAAAGAGGTGTTGTTCAGCTTGTAGGGCAGCACGNATGTACAGATATGCATCTTTTAATGGTTTAAAATAAAAAAAATAAAATAAGAAAAATCTAGTTATTTCCATGCAGTGTCCAGAAAGAGGTGTTGTTCAGCTTGTAGGGCACCACGACTGCTTCCACCCACCTCGATCATCATCATCATATGAAATAACTTTTTGTCACAACAAAAAATAGTGGCTGGTAAAAAATTTTGTCCACCAGCCACTGGTGGACTCTGGATATATCACAAGTCCATCACATGGCCACTCCGGTTTCTGTGGAAGGAAGAAAAACATGCACACTACACACAGAAAGTCCCCAGATGGGAGGCAACCGTGATCTTCTTGTTTTGATGCGACAGCTCTAACAACCATTCCACAGTGTTGCCCTGAAATCATTACATTATTACACAATAAATGACTGCTTCAGAAAGATCATTCCAGAGTAATGACCTTCCAAGGGTCCTTGGACAGGACACTGAACATCCCACTGCTTCCACTCAATATGCATATCAGCGTGTGAATAAAAATATAAAAGTTCTGTACATGAAAACAGTTTAATATATCACAGACAACTCAGTTTGATTATATGGCTGGATTAGAAATGTTGTAAAGAACTTTGCAGAACCTGGATGAGGTTAGAAGGTCACTATTTAAGTGCTGATCAATTACCATGTCATTTCTTGAAAATTTCGTTCAACCATTGTGATTTGCATGTGGCTTCTGCACTGGCCTGATAATTGAATGCTACATTTTTCAGAATTGTTTTCCTGCTCAGAATACTTCATAGCTTGTCTAGTAAAAAAAATGCAACATGTGGAAAGGAACATGTACATTACATAACATACAGTGGAACGCACCACATAAGAGGCAAGGCAAAGCAGCTTTATTTCTATAGCACATTTCAACAACAGAGCAACTCAAAGTGCTTTACATAAACAATTAAAAACATTGTAACAATGTGCAACCCCCCCCCCCCAAAAAAAAAAAAAAAAAAAAAAAAAAAAAAAAAAAAAAAAAAAAAAAAAA
>NC_051438.1:2629639-2642455 GCF_001649575.2 Kryptolebias marmoratus
AAAAAAAAAAAAACAAAAACAAAAAAAAACAAACAAACAATAAAACAATGTAGAAGGATAAAAATGTAAATTTACAGACACTCAAAGAAAGGACATAAATTAAAAATTAAAAGCAAGCTTGTCAGGGTGTGGGGAGATGGAGACGAACCCAGAGTGCAGACTCATGCTAAAGGAAACTAATTCATTAAAACAAAACAACTAAAACAAAGAGGCTGACAGGCCAGCAAAAATTGAAACTAAGTATAAACATTTAGAAACTAAACATGGACCAAAACAATAACATCCAGGAACCAAAAACAATGATGCAGCAAAGTGGTGGAGAAAGTGACCGGATTTTAAAACACTGGAGGTAACGAGGTGAGTGGGAACAGGTGAGTGATTAGGATTGAGGACAGGTGGAGATGGGCATGGCAGACAAGCAAAGAGAAGACTGAGAAGGAAAGAATGATGACAAAAGCAGAACACTACAAAAACAAGAACTAAACTGAAATAATAACTTAAACAGAAACAAGATAGTAAACAAACAATAAAACTGAAAACACAAAAACACAAAACCCCACAAAGCTTTGATTAAGAGCTGGCATAAAATATAAAGGAATATAGAAACAGCATAAAATAATTCTTTGCTTTAATCAAAGGCAACAGCGAACAGGACGGTATTCAACCTTGTTTTAAAGGAACTCAGAGTCGGAGCAGTCTGGCAGTTTTCTGGAAGTTTGTTCCATATATTTGGTACATTAAAGCTGAATGCAACTTCTGCTGGTTTGGTTCTGCCTCTGGGGACAGAGAGCAGAATTGATCCAGACAACCTAAGAGGTCTTGATGGTTTATAATGCAGCAGATCAGAGATGTATTTTGTACCAAGACCATTTAGTGCTTTATAAACCAGCAACAAGATTTTAAAGTCAATTCTCTGAGCAACAGGAAGCCATTGTAAAGACCTCATTACTGGACTGATCTGATCAACTCTCTTGGTCTTTGTGAAGACTGGATCAGCTGCATCAGTCTGATGGATTCTTTAGGAAGACCAGTAAATATTCCATTATAGTTGTCAAGTTGGCTAAAGGCATGGATGAGGTTTTTTTAGTCCCACTGAGTCATCAGTCCTTTAATTCTAGCTATATTCTTTAGGTGGTAGAAGGTTACAGTTACAAAGACATTTGTAACTGTCTTAATGTGGCTGTTGAGACTCAGAGTTCATGACTCAGATCAGAGTCCATGATCTCATCAAGGTTTCAGGCTTTGTCAGAGCTGTTTACCTTCACAGTCTGCAGGTGTGCGTTAACTTTTAATCTTTCTTCTTTAGCTCTAAAAACTACTACTTCAATTTTATCTTTGTTGAGCTAAAGACAGTTCTGGCACATCCAGTGGTTGATTTGTTCAATACACTCATTCAGTGCTTGTGTTGGACTGTAGTCCCCAGGTGAGAGAGTAATAAAGATCTGTGTGTCACCTGCATAGTTATAGTACTTCATCTTGTTTTTAAAGATCAGAGTTAGAGGGAGCATGGAGATCTTAAACAGAAGAGGCCAAGGATTAAGCCTTGAGGAACTTTGATCAGCTTTGATCAGATTTGTAATGATTCATCAACACAAAGATCCTGTCTTCCAGGTATGATTTAAGCCAGTTTAGTGATGTTAGAAATACCAGCCCAGTTTTCCAGGTAATCCAGTAATATGTTGTGATTGATTGTGTCAAAAGCTGCACTGAGATCAAGTAAAACTAAGACTGAGACTTTGCTGCTGTCTTTGTTAAATTAATTATCATTGAAGACCTTAACAAAATGTGGAGATCGGCTTCTGGAAGGTTTATATATCACCTGGTGGATCCTGAGTGGCATGGGCGGAGCTTCTGTTTCCCACCTGCACCTGATTCGGCTGATGAGCTCTGAGGGCTTTTAGGCTTCTGGTAGAGATCCTGTCCTCGCTGGATCATTCAGTTCCCTGGAAGCTGCATCGCAAAGCTGTCTTTTCCAGAGTCCCCATTCTGGTTCCCCTGGGACCTCTTGGTCTTTCTTGCTGTGGACCCTTTAAGCCCGACCCTGGTAACCTCTCTGCCTCCGTCCGGCCACTCAGGTTGTTCTGAAAGAGCCCCCCTTGCAGTCCTGCCCTTCGGGATTTCAACCATCTCCCTCTGAGATCTTTGTCGCCTCCTCCACCAAGTCTGCCTACCTGCCTGAGTTCTCCTCTACATTAGCCTAAATAAAGACTCTTAAACTTTTATTACTGTGGTCTTGTTCTTATCCATTCTAGCCTGAACCTGGGTACTATCTTTGTTAAATCCTGTTACAAAAGCCATTTCAGTCCTGTGATGAGGACAAAAACCCAACTGCATAATGACAAAGGCATTGTTTAGTGCTTGGAAGTTATTCAACTGCTGAAACATGATTTTTTCAATGAGAACAATGGCAGAAATGGCAGATTTAATATGGGTTTATAGTTACTCACAAGTATTGAATCCAGATTGTTCTCTCTGAGGAGTGGTTTGACAGTAGTAGTTTTAGGAACTGTAGAAAAATTCCTGATACAAGGGATACATTAACAATCTGTAAAAGTTTTGAGGCCATACAGTCTGAAACTCTTTTGAAAATCCCCATTCGTAAGATGTCTAGACAGCAAGAGGAAGATTTTTTATGTTGTATGACATCCTCTAAGTATGTCTGATTTATGAGATGAAATTACAACTGGGTTTGAGTAGTCCTAGAGGCAGCACACATCCTGCATCTGATCCAGACACAGTGACTGGCTTATTTTGGTAATCTTTTCTGAGAAAAAGATTGCAAATATATTGCACACTTTGGTGGATAAAAGTTCTGAGGGTACCAACACAGATGGGTTTGTTAGCCTGTCAACGGTAGCAAATGGCATGCACATTGTTGGTGTTTTTGGTGATGGTGCTGGAGAAGGACTGTCTTGCATTTCTTAATTCTGAGTTATAAATTGGTTTTGAAGTAGGTTAGAGTTGAACAGGCTTACTCCTCTGCGGTTCACATAGATTCAGTCTGCCTTAATAAGATGTCTGTGGTCCCAAAAATAGTTCAGACTGTCAATAAAATGGGCACAGTGAAGAAAGTTGTCAGACAAGAGCTACATGTTCAGCCTGAGCAGCTTGCTGAATCGCTCTACTTGACCTCTGACCTGCCCACTCATAAACACCCATGCATTCACAGAGCTCATGATGGCCAGCACCTCAGACTGTTTATTTCACCACATCATTTGACCCAATGTACAGAACCACATTATGCCAGGGACCACATCAGTTGGAAAGCACAGGGCCTTTGTCTTGTTGCTCCACATTTTTCCAACTTATTTAATAGCAGCATCACCAATAATCAATATTTGAGCCTCGCTTGTGTTTCCCTGTGGCATTCTGCTTTCAGGGTTACTTGTGGTTCTTATCTTTCTGTTTCAAGGGTTGAGATTCTCTGAGACATCAGACTGAGATCCAGTGTCCTTCATCGGTGGAGAAAATCTTTTCCCTATTTTCAAAATGTGTTGTTGTGGTGGCTTGGCATTTCTCCCGTTCTCCCTTTTACTGTACGGGGGTGGAGTAGACCTCAGGCCTGGATACCAAAGCAGGCCAGAGAGGAATGTGAGCACTGCATTGACAGGAACATTTGCACCTCCAACACACCTGATTTGAATCATTGGGTGATTAACAGGCTTCTGCAGAACATGAAAAGGTAATTAAACCACTGAATCGGGTGTGTTGGAGCAGGGAAACAAGTAAAACATGCAGGATAGTGGCACTTGAGGACCAGGATTGCCTACCCCTGATATAGAGAAAAACATGTGCAACATAGAGAAAAGTGTTCACTTTATAAAGAAACACATGTGCAAGCCAAAGAGGAATGTATGCACCATTTGGTAAGGAATATGTGCAACAAATGGAAAGGAACATGTGCGCTATATATAGGAACATATGCACCTCATAAAGAGTGGCACATGTGCACCAAATATAAAGTACCAAGCACACCACATATGCCCCTCTTCTACTGGCTCCAAAGGTCCCGGCTCCACTCTACTCGGCCTGCTTTGCGCGCGTTTACACCGGCATTTTTTCGAGGCCGGTCCCATCTTTTTTGGTCCCTGCTTCAGAGTAGGGCCCAGCCGGGCCGGCCCTGCTTTCGTGGGTGATGCAAGCTAAGCTCCTGTTCACTCATTTGTCGTGGGTGTGGCCAGATGCAAGCATAAAGAGCGAACGGTAGGAATATAAACAACAGCGTTAGCTTACCCTGCAATGTTTATGCCGCCTGTCCCCCAGCTGAAAGCGCTGTAAAGCATGAAATCTCCGGCGGATAACAGCTGTCCTACTCCGTGCAACAATCGCGGCATTCAGAGCATTTCTTCCACTGCGCCTCTCTTCCTGAAGCCTTAGGAGAATCCCCATAAGTTTAAAAAAAGAGCAACAACTCAGGGCCAACGTTGTCCATAGTGCTTTCGAGATGTACCAGCAAAGACTTCAAGGCAGACTCAAAACAAAATCAGCCTGTTCCAAAACAACTCTGTTATTATCTACATTTGGCTTCCCGATGTGGCCTTGAAGGCCAAAGTCTTATCAATTCTCCTTGGAATTTATGTCAACAGAAGCTCGTTGCCCTCTTGCCTGTGAACATCTGTGAATGTGATTCATGGACTTTTCTGCAAACACACACACACACACAAATGCATACCACTGCCTCCTGCCGCCTGGAAACAAACACACACATTCTCATACTCATACTCTGCTGTTGCACTCGTTTCTGTCATCTCTCTCACTCCCCCCCTCCTCCTTCCCTCTTTCTCTATCTTAGTAATTATTACTTCGGCTGTTTTAGCGGGCCACTGGTACCATTTAGAAATTCGGTACTGTTTAGTTTAGCTTTATCTTCTTGTACACTTAGTTTAATTCTGTACATTTATAATGTAATCCACAAAAAAATCACGTTTTCACATGTGGAAATGTGGGAATCAAATGTGATTCCCATGTGATCACATGTGAAAGTCACATGTGATTCTTATGGGATTTTTTTGTAAGGGAGATGACAGGTTCAGCCATAAAGAAAGGAACAAGTTTATGATATAAAGATAAACACGGCCAACACAGAGGGAAACGTGCACAACAGAGAGGAACATGTGCACCACATAGAAACTTGCACTAAATTAAGGGGTACATGAGCAACACAGAGATGAACATGCATATTCACTCCCTTTATTCTTCTTCCTTTTGTCACCTCCACTTCCTGTCTGTACCTGGTGGTGTATTATAATAAATAAGAAGGAAAATACCCTAACAATTAAAAACATTTACCACTTATCTAAACCCTAAGCTTTTAGTGCAGATAGACTGCATTTATAACTGCTTTTAATTTTTGTAGTTCACTCTAAGCGCTATAAATTACAAATGACATTTACCCATTTAAATACACACTCATTAAGTCCATTGCATTATATACATGTAATCCTAAAGACCCAGACATCATTAAATACACCAGGTCAACTTGGAGTTTGGTATTAGCCTCTTCATCTGTTGCTCAGTTTTAACAATTTATTTGCACAAACAAAAATATTTGTAACCAACTGCTAACATGTGAAATGGAGATGGAAAAGTCTAAATGAATAGGACCACAGGTTTTTCTTTTAATTTAGTTTTAGTTTAGGTCAGTTTATTCATTTCATTTACAAAAAACAAAAAAGAAAAAAAATACAAATAAAGTAAAGTACAATTCAAATTAAATAAAATGAAAGGTAGCAGAAGAAGAAAAAAATCTTAGAATGTCTGCCCCTTTTTCAAAAATAATATTAATTTCAACAATAATAAAAAAAAAAAAACTGGCTAAGCTGTAATTAAGAAAACAAAATGTCTCTCTCTTGTGCAGGGAGCCTGCTGTAAATACTCCCAGCATTAATTGTGGGACATGGACACTGATACTGTGTCTTTTACATGTATAAGGGAGATGAGGGAACATTTGTGGAAGTGTAACCAGCCCAGGACAGCCTCTGGTCAGAGGGCTCCGAGTCAGGTCGACCGTGTTGAGCACTGAGTTTAATGTGTCCACAAAGTGAGTTGTGGTGGAGTGTTGGAATGCATCGCTGCACACAGGCTGTTTGTTCAACCTCCAATGTTTTATGTGTGTGGTTAGTCTTTCATCAGCACACTCAGTATTCAATTTACATACTGTCTACTGATCCGGCACTGAATGGTAAGCTGTTTATGCTCCCTCAGCCACTTTCTTCTGACACCAAGATGTGTGTATGTGTGTGTGTGTGTGTGTGTGTGTGTGTGTCTTAGACAGATTGCTTTGCCACCTCCACCCCCTCCCCTGTGGTTGTGCAGTATTGTGTTCTAGTAATAATGATGGGTTCTGTGCCTCCCAGTCTCCTTCCCAGCAGGACACTCACATAAAAGGGTCCTTCTCAGAGTAGTCATGTGCGTGTGCGTGTGTTGTTATTTTGTAACTGTATGTTTGTATTTGTGTGTGAATATGTGCAATTTTTGTTGTGATTCTGAGAACATCATTTTTAGTGGGGCATGCTGATTGTGCTTCATACGTTGCGCGTGCCCAACCCATCAAGGTTCACATCGGTGCTCTCAATCTCTGTTTCTGACTCTATTAATCTCGATCGCTCCTGTGTTATCTATTTCTTTTCTCATCTTTCTTTCCATTTCTCAATTTATCCTCTCTAAATGACATCTTTGCTGCTCTCAGACTGCTTCTACAAACTTCTTTTGTGCATATCAACTACTGCATTTTGCAAGGAAACCTTTCTTTTTTCATTAATGTCAATCGAAGGAATAACAAAGCAAACAGTTCCGCATGGAGAAAATTTGGCTTATTAAATTTTTGAAGTTACTGGTAGTGGTGTATTCTTTTTCACTAACAACTGTACAATGACAATAAAAACAGAGCTGGGTAATAAAATAAAAACATCCTAATTGTGCAAAAAATCCCATTTACTGATGATGTTTATTCTAGTTGATGAGGTCACACAGGGCAGCTGGTGTTTGTAAATACTATAATGAACGAGTAAATCTTGACTTGCCATGATGGATGGAGAAACTGAAGCCAACAACGACGAGGACAAAAATCGTTTTTAGGACTTAAACTGGTACAAATCTACAGTATTTCCTGATTTCAAAACTGTGATTTTTTTTATTATTTCTGTCAGTGATTATGGCAGTACTATCGGCTGTCCTGCAGGTGCAGGCATGGTAGCACTAACTGATAGGATGGATCTCATCATAAGCCCCCCTTTTTTTTTTTTCTAATCTATTTTTTATAGTTTGCCATTGAGTCTGCTGTCCTGCACACTGGGACTTCTAAATTATCTTTCAGTTCCAGCTTCTCAACGAAACACATCAACCAGGCTGTGTACAGGGTTCAAAATGATTGCTGCAGATCTTCAATTAAGAAATTTGGTCATTACAGTCTGCCTTGCTTCTCTTCATAAACCACTTTTATGTGTTTATCATCACAGAATCATCAGGAAACCCATGCAGTGTTCTCACATACGACTCAGACGTTTTGCTTCAGCCAAATGGAACACAAGTAAACACCACTGAAAGATAAATTTGAATAAAACCACATAAATAAATCAAAAAGCCCTGAACAATACAAATGGATGTACTCACAGTAACTCTGATCAACAGATTTCCATCTTTCAGTCAGTCAAAGGTATGCTTGTTTGGTCTTAATGTGTTTTGTAAAGGCAGAGTTTTATCAAAATAATTTAAAAATTACCAAAATAAAGAAAAAGACTGAGCATGTTAAATTTCAACCAGCTTTTACAATTTTAATTTTCTCAAACAAATAGTAAAATTTTGACTTTTTTCAGTTAAATTGGATATATACTTACTGGTATTTGTAACTTCTCCAAAAAATTGTTGAGTTTTAACTTTTTTATTTTTTGCAGCATTTTAGTTAAATAAATTAGGTAAATTTAAGGTTGTTTGCACTTGATATCACTCAGCTGTGTTATATTCAAACTGATTTTTAAAAAATGTAAATGTAACTCAGATTAGTAAAATTATAACTACTTTGGTTAAACATCTAATTACACTGCAGACATAAGAGACAAAATTTATGATAATTAATATTTATTTATTCGAATTGGTGTATAAAATGCAGAAAATATAAATTACATACAAAACAGCATTTGCACACTTAACAGCTCATCAATAAATATTTTTGCCTAAATAATTGTCACAAGAAATTAATGAGGGTTTAAAAGTTTATTGAAAGAACAAACTGAATGATCCAAAAGCTGTGGACAAGGTTTGCCATTAGTAGATTAACTTGTCAAAGACTGGTTATATAGCCTCATAAGCACTGCTCTGAGTCATCAGAAGTAAAGGACAACTGCAAAACTAGAGCCTTCACAACAACAACTTTTATGACAGTTCATTCTTTTAACTTTTACTAAATTATCTGGATTCTTAACCCATAACAATGAAGATTTTATGATTTTCTGTTGGACACCACAGACGTCAAATGAACCATCGACCTGAAGGAAGTTAACTGTTGATGTAAATTTAGATAACTCATACTGCAGTGCAGTACCAGTATCTTAGATTCAATTTAATTACAGATGTATAGTTTGCAATTGTTACCAAAACTAATTCCTTCATGTCATTCAAGTTTGACCATTTTTGTTAATTATATTTACTAGCTAAAATACTTGATCAAAATTTAAATAATCTTTTTGTGTCATGACGTGGTGACAGCGAGGCGAACCCAAGATGCAGACTCATCCTTTAAAACAAAAACTGATTTATTAAAATAACAAAACTAGAAAACAAAAAGCTGACGTGGCAGCAAAACTAACTATAACAAAAATCCAGGCAGTAAACAAAGGCGGGACAAGGCGAGGCAAAAACAGAGAGGGACCAGAGACCAGACTAGAAACTAACATGAACAAACAACAATGAATCGGCAGAGAGGTGGAGAGGAAGACCAAGTTTTAAAGCAGAGGGTGATGAGGAGAAGTGGGAACAGGTGTGTGATTAGGAGTGAAGACAGCTGGAGATGGGTGTGACAAGAAACCAGAAAACTGCTGAGTGGAGGACAGGTGAATGATGACAACACAGAACCAAAGCATAAAGACGACAAAACAATATCAAGACAAGGACAAAAAACAGCAAATACAAGAAAACCCTAAATCAAAACAGAACAAAACCCAGACACATGACATTTTGAGTAATATTTATTATGTAATATATTTATGGGTGGCTGTGGGTATAAGTACAGACCATTTAGTAATATTTAATACTGTTCAAAATCTCTTTATATAATCTAAGTAAATACTAGAAAATTCCTCATCTGCTGACTATTAATTATCTACTACTATTAAAATGTTTTCGGGTCTTGCAGCAGCATTTAAATCAGTTTGAGGTCTGGGGTTTAATTTATAAAACTCACCGTACGTCACTTTCCACGTGAAGTTTGTGATCTATAAAACACAAACTTGATGTGAAAATGTTCGGTCCCTCACATAAACTCTGAGCCATACGTACCATATACGCTTTTTTTGGAGACAGGGGGAACCGGCGACACAGATGATGAAGTGGGGAGTTGAAGCCACACTGCATTATGATTCCTCTCAGATATTTAATTTCACTCCAAAAACAAATTTTAATCTTAGATTAACTTTATCATAAATTTTTAAAACATCAGTCGTCAGCACCTGTTCTCCTCCAGACGCACCATGCACTTGGAGCTCACTGGTGCTGGGGACAGCCGGTTTCTCTTTGCCCTCTGCCCCATCACCCAGACACTCCTCGCTACCTCCCGACTCAAAAGGACCTAATAACATGAAGACAACATGTTAGCCTACTGTGCTTTTATCTCTGTATTACACATAGTATAAATAAAACTGCTTTACCTGGCTCATCTTTGGTCTCAGCCAAATCAGTCTCCCTTCTTTTCTGACACATTGTTACACAAGCTTGTCTGTGCTAGTATGGAGGCCATCCTTCTTTCAAAGGGTGTCAGTTTGGGTACGTCCTTACCACCACCTGTGACTGACATGCTCTGGCGGTGTCCGATTAGTCGCTTTTTTGCCTCCACCCTAAAATCTGACCACTTTTTCCTCCACCTCGACCATGCTCCTCTCTGTCCCACTCGATGAATTAACAGTGGGTGCTTCTCCAAAGTCATTACTGATATCTTTTCCTCTTAGCATTATGTTAACACACTCCTGTGAGCTCTAGAGAAGCAAAACTTCTGCTTTTATAGAGGTGGTCGCACTGATGAGGATCCATTAATGCAGTGCTGGGCCACTGCTAACTTTATTATTTGTTATGAAAGCAGCAGGGCACCAAGACTGGACAAGATTCTCCCTGAGAATCTGAAGTATCCATAGGTTTGTCAGGATTTGGGGGTCTTGGGTTTGTTTTTGTATTGAGTTTATTGTTTGTTTAATTCTGGTTTTTGGTTCTGTGATGCTAAGTGGGGAAGGAAGCGAACCCAGAGTGCAGACTCATCCTTTTAAAACAAACTGATTTATTAAATAAATTAAAAAAAAACAGCTGACGTGGCAGCAACTCAAACAGAACAAAAATCCAAAAGTGTGGTAGCAGGGCAAGGTGAGGCAACAAGGAACCATGGCACAGAGAACAACAGCAACCAACAAACAATGAACCGACAGATTGTGGGAGAAGTGACTGGGTTTTTGAATACTGAGGGTGACGAGGTAAGTGGAAACAGGTGAGTGAGGATAATGACAGACAGGTGGAGATAGGTGTGGCAAGGAGGGCAAAAGAGTGACAGAGGAGTGAATACTGAGCACAAACAGGTAAAAAACAAACTGAAACACTAACTAAAAACCACAACAAAACAATAAAGAAAACAAAACAGACAACACAAAAATCCAAATCCTCACAGGTTCCTGTGTTTAGTTTTAGTGTCTTGTTCCTTGTGGCCCTTGTGTTACCTGTCACTATTCACATTTTCCTCTCTTAATTACCTGTCAGCCTGCCACACCCATCATGTCCACTTCCCAATTACCCTCTGTTGTTAAAATTGGTTTATCTTTTCCCACTTCCCCGTTGGTTCATTTTCATTTCCATGCGTTGTCAGAGTTTCCTCGTGTCTTGCCTCCTGTGTTCTTGCAATTCTGGTTTTATTAAACTAAATTAAAAAACAAACCCAAGACCTCCAAATCCTGCCGTAGGGCAGGGCTGGAAATTAAACATTTGTTACCAGCCACTCAAATGTTTTACTAGCCACTATTTGTCATTTTTGTGTGTAACGCTTCCTTTGGTTGCAAACTATTAAATTATATCATTATATCATCAAAAACAAACCAGTCATGTAACTCGCCATTGTCATTTCTTTACCATTTTTTGTTATATCCTAATCCATATCCTAATACCGTTGCCAGACAAACATAATATGTGGTGAATAATTTCATTCTACTACTGGAACAGAACTGCAGACTTTCAACTCGGGTAAGGAAGGGGCTCTTCCAGAGCTGCTGCGGACATGGAAGGGAGCAACTTAGTGACTCAAACAAATGGTCATAAACAACTTGTCCACGCCAAACAATTTATTGCAAGCAAATCACTGAAATACTCATTCACTCCCTCGCTGTCCTGGTTTATTCTTTTGAGTCACGAGTCGTACTTTGAACTCGTAATTCCTGACACAAACAAAGTGAGTCAGGAGTTTCAGTCATTTCAGTTGTACAGAACTCACAGACCACTACACCTGAGTGATTTGTTTGTTCACTGCTCACAGAATGACATTAGAGGGCAGCTGAGTTGGAACAAGAAACCAGAGCTGCTGCTTTCCCTCAGAGCTAACACAGCGGTTAGTTTAATAAAAATTTTTAACGCAGTTAGTTATTGCTAGCTGTAGCAGGAACAAATCAGTGAGTTAATGAGTTAATGGAGAAGAAGAGTCATGACTCCTGATTCAGTCAAATGACTCATAAGTTTTGAACAGTTCATTTAGAACTTGCACATGACTATTTGTCAGGCCCTTGTCTTAGTTTGCAACAACTTTGATTGTTCCTCTCATTGCTAGTTTTGTTCTGTCAGTAGTTTTAGATTTGTAAGGTTTTGGAGTTTTATTGTATACTTTGGTAAGTAAAGTTATTTTTGTCACCCTCTCTGCCCCTGGAACACAAGCCTACATTTGGGCTCACCTCAACACTACACAACAGTTTGTCAGTTACAACCACAACATTTTGGCTTTGTATTTTATTTTACTTCATTTTCAATAAATTATGACATTGTGTAATATGTCATGTAGTGTTTATAATCTAAGATGAAATTTACTGCATTTTAAGACCTGGTAAAAACAAGACGATTTTTATTATTTTTTTTTACAGATAAAACTATATAAGTGAAATATTTTTTTTGCTTGTTTTGATTACTTTAGCCATTATGGCAAATCTCTTTTCTTTTGTTACATGATTGCATAAAATAAATAATACCTAATTAAACAAAATTATTATAAAAATTGGTGTGTCCTTTTGTATCTGTGTTTTTATAGCACAGCTGAGTTGACTAAGTGTGAAAGAATGCTACATTAGCTAATAATTAACCTAAAAAGTTTTGCATTACACTGTTTGTTTAGTTTCTTGCTGTTTTCTCAACCAAACAATGTCCCAATTACTATCCCAATGTAGGTAGGTAGGTAGGTACATTTTTTTATATAGCACTTTTCAGCACAAGGCGACTCAAAGTGCTTTACAACACAAGAACAAAATTACAGACAGAGTTACAGAAACAAAATTAATGACAGGTACAAGATACAATGATAACTAATTGTCTAAATAAGCTAAGCTAAACTAAACAGATCTAAGCATGACTAAATGTACAGAACTAAACTAA
>NC_051438.1:2643249-2648192 GCF_001649575.2 Kryptolebias marmoratus
GTTTCCAGGAATCTAATGTGTATCCAGCGAAGAATGTCTTCTCAGGGCAAGCTGGCTCTCCTTTGGTCAGCTTTCCCGTCGAGAAAATTTGATCATTTGCGTTGGGAGACCAGCTGACCAGATCCATAGTTCCAAAAATGTTTGGAGTATGTAAAAAAGAAGTTCCAAAAAGCAAGGCGGGGGGGCAGTACAGAAGTCAGAGAGACAGAGAGAAAAAAAAACACGTCCGCCTTCCACCAGGAGCAGAGAGGGAAAAAAAAAAAAAAAAAAAAAACATAGACCAGTATGCTGATGGTGCTGAAGCTGTTGAGTGTATTGGGCTGCCTGATCAACCCGCCTAGTCAGCACCATCATTTTCTCCAAACTCCATGCTCCACAGCTGATATCATGGCTGATAAGATACTTACTATTGATAACTATTTTTGAAAACATCACTTTAAAAATGACCAGACTAAGTCTCGATAGCCAGGAGCCTTAGATGAGTCATGGTCAACTGTAGCTTGTACTTTCTTTATCACCCTAACAGGATGTTTAATCTGTTTTCATATTGTTAGTTTCTGTTTGATTCCTATCCCCTCTATATGTAACTGACCTTTACATATGTTTTATCTCTTATGTCTTTTCTCAGGTGTGCTGCCCTCCCCAGCTCAAATCTTTCCCTTCCCTCCCCTAGCAACTGATTGTGTTGAAGCTCATCGTGTGTGCTCCACTGACCCACAGTGCGAGGCGCTGTACCATGGCCTGGAGCTTTGTGCGGCTGAAGCAGCAGTCTCCACACTGGGGGAACAAGTGGCTTCTGAATGCCTGGAGAGACAGGATGACCTGTTGGCCAAACACCCCTCACTGTTGACCTGCAAGTGCCAGCGTGGTTTCCGTAAGGAGGAGCGATGCCTGCGCATCTACTGGAGGGTTCGTCTTCTCCCAGGTCAGTTAGGAATGATTATGTATGTACTAATGAGGCTCCTGACTAAATTTTACCGGCTACAGCCAAAGGTGACAGGGCGATAATGTTTTCACTCGTGTGTGAGTGTGTTCGTTTTTTCTTTCTGGTAATAAAATGTCTTATGAACCACTAAATATTGCTAGCACCAACAACCATGAAATGTCAAGTCATTTAAGCCCCTTTCTTCCCAGTTCTGATGCTGACATTGAACTTCAGCAGTTCTTCTTCACCACGTCTACATGCCTAAATGCATTGAGTTGCAGCCATGTGATTGTCCGGTTAATTATCTGTGTTAACAAGCAATTGAACAGGTGGACCTAATAAAGAGGTTGATGAGGGTGCTGAATTACAAAAACACTGGAATGGCCAGCCCCAGTGCAATCTATGCTAATGAGAGGAGATCTTGTGCCACCATTTTGTGAAGAGTTACATGTAGCAACATGGACGGGCTTAATTCCTTCCAGAATGGCAGCAGACCTTCAATGTCAGAATAAAATATCTAAACTTTGCAAAGGAGTCCAAGATTACAGCAGTGGGGAAGGGCCTGCCAGAGTAGTGACAGACCCATATGCAGTGACCATTTTACTGATGTAGGCTTCAATTGCACAGGACAGACTGGGGATTGAACAGTTGTTGTTTACCTTTTAAACCAAATAAAATCAGTTAGACAAAATACTCAAGTACGGTAAGGCTTTTGTTGTGTGTGTTATATGTCCATTGTACTTGGGACAAGTTAGCCAACTTGCCAAAACTGATTATTTTACATGAAGTCCTGTACACTGTAAATAGACTTTTGAATAACTTTTGTACTGCTAAAGGTGTTGAGATAATTTATTCTACTCTTAACAAACAAGTCTTCACTTTGAACTGTCCTTATAATTAAGGGATTTCTAGTCAAAACCCCAAACTCTTGAGCACAAAGACACAAACCCTGTCACAGAGGAGTGTGTGTGGACTGCTGGTGTGTTGTACACATTAGTAAAAGAGCTAACAGTAGGCAGCAGACTCCTCGTCCCCTGTGGCCTATCATTCAGTGGAGCATTAGTGTAATTACACACTCTTTAGTTCTCAGCGCTGCTCGGCTGCTCCAGTGTTTCATTACAGAAACATACAGCCTGGAATAGGATTTACATACACAAACACTTTACCTGCCATTAAATTTACAAATGAATTTGTTCTTTGGGTTGTGCTGAAATCTTTTGCAGGCTTGTCCATCAGTGTTGATGGCTTTCACAATAGTGACAAAATTGCCTTTAACAACAACTTGTGCTTGATTTTTCCTTTTAAGAGTTATTATATTTGTTATATTAGCTGCGGTTTATTTAAATGACTATGGGAAGTGTTAGGCTGATGTTTCCTAAAGTTTATATCCATCCATTTTCCTTACTCGCTTTTTCCTTTCTGGGTCACAGGTAGCTGGTGCCTACCTCCAGCAGTCACTGTGCGAGAGGCGGGGAACACTCTGAACCAGTTACAAGTCCATTACAGGGATACACAAAGACAAACAACCATTCACATTCTCACTCACACCTAGTAACAAGTTAGAGTTACCAGTTAACCTAACGTGCATGTTTTTGGTCAGAGGGAGGAAACCGGTGTGCTCAGAGAAAACCCACTCATGCACAGGGAGAACATGTAAACTCCACACAGAGAGGCCAGGAGACAAACCTGCAAGCTTCTTCCTGTGAGGTGACAGCTTTAAGCAGTGCTCCACTGTGTTGCCATAAATTTTATATATACACTATAATAAATCCTCTGTCCAACTGCCTTGTTGTCCCCAGTCGCAACCAAAAAAGGCACATCAAAATACTCCCCGTCTGTTTGGTTCATCTTGTGAGCTGGATTACCTGAAAGTCCAAAGTCCAAGATGACCACCGCCATATATACATAAAACCTTTGAGCTGGATGACTTGAAAATTAAGCAACATACTGACTTCAATTTTGGTGTGTGGATGTGTCTAGGCATAAGTAAGGTCACTACTTCCATCTCCCTGTTTGTTCCACATGAGTGGTTCCACTTTCAGTTCAAGCTCAGGTCCTCTACCAGAGGCCTGGGAGCTTGAGCGTTCTACACAGTATCTTAGCTGTTCCTAGAACTGTGCTCTTCTGGACAGAGATCTCTGAGGTTGTTCCTGGGATCTATTGGAGCCACTCTTCCAGTTTGGGAGTCACAGCACTGAGTGCTCCGATGACCACAGGTACCACTGAGGCTGTGACTTTCCACAACTTCTCTATTTCCTCTTTCAGGCCTTGGTATTTCTCGAGCTTTTCATGCTCCTTCTATCTGATATTACAGTTGCTTGGGACTGCTACATCTATCACCACTGCTTTCTTCTGTATCTTATCTATCACAACGATGTCCGGTTGGTTAGCCATCACCTGTTTGTCAGTCTGTATTAAATAAATAAACATCATATACACAAAATGAACAAGTATGCAAAGAGCAATAAATAAAACCCTTCAAAGAAATAAAAAATAATTTCAAAAATCTAAATAAAATAAAATAGAAATATGTAAAATATATTTTAAAATAACTTTTTGGTGTTCATAAGCCTCTTCTGCTTCAGCATTGGCTCCATATTCATATTCTCACACAGTTCTTTCACCTTGGACTGGGCATCAGAGAATCTTCTGTCTCTGTATTTCAGCAGTGATGCTTTATTTTTGTCAATTAAAATGACATCTACATTAAGCTGTATGTTGGCTGACTGCAGGAGTTTACTGGTGACACTAATGAAGGACAGACTCTCAAACCAGACCACTGTTCAAATCTGAAATCTGAAAGACATTTTCAGACAATTTCAAAGTCTCTGTCTACCTCTGTGGGACCCCTGCAGACTATATCAGCCCTTACTTGATCAGACAGATGTGATGGCCAGTGGGCAGGACCAATCAGTGATGGTGGTGCAGAAATCACATAAACAGATGGTGAGTGGCTTTCATCAGGAGTTACCCTTGGATCTGAAGAGTAAAATCAGTTGGAAAGGCTTTAGTAACTTCTGTGGACACAATTCAGTTTTCTAAGAAATGAATACACAATTTGGCAGCAAACATGAAACTTACTAAATGTATGACTTGAACCAGCCCTAGGGGCTGAAAATGAGCCGGCTTTAGTGTGGGATGATGGACCTTGTAGTAAAAAGCATTAACATTATCTTTTTAAAAGTCTATTACTCTATCAGTATCTTAAACACTAAATCTGAGTTCAAATAGTGTAATAGTTGATGGTCACCACCTGCATTTAACTAAGCAAATAGGTACGAGCCTCCTATTGGATAATTACTGCATGGGTGATTATGTTTCAGCTGGCAACAAGTTATTTAACCCCAACTGGTACAATGAGTTGCTTTTCATTTCTTAAACAACCATGTCAAAAGACATCCTATGGTTGTGTAAAAGATGTCAGTCTGTTTGAGAAGAGTCAAATCATTGGCATGCATCAAGAAGAGAAAACATCTAAGGAGATCTCAGAAACTACTAAAATTGGGTTAAAAACTGTCAACGCATTATTAAAAACTGGAAGGATAGTGGGGACCCATCGTCTTCAAGGAAGAAATGTGACCAGAAAAAAATCCTGAATGATCGTAATCGGCATGTGGTCTGATGAATCCAGATTTACCCTGTTCCAGAGGGATGGGTGCATCAGGGTAAGAAGAGAGGCAGGTAAAGTGCTGCACCCATCATGCCTAGTGCCTGCAGTGCTATGATCTAGGGTTGCTGTAGTTGGTCAGGTCTAGGTTCAGCAACAGGCAGTGAAATTAAACTAGCCACCCCAATCATTTAAGGAAACTATACTTTTAAGCAAAATAAAAACAAGAAAGCATAGTTTCCTCAAATGATTGGGGTGACCAAAGATTCTATAGTGATAATTTGACACTGAATTATCATTACAATAACACAAATATATTCTCCCTCCAAATGTTTATACATTTTTATGATTATAAAAATGTAATATAAGACTATTCCATGTGAAAAACTTTCTCTAAACGTAGTTTCTATC
>NC_051438.1:2648292-2663073 GCF_001649575.2 Kryptolebias marmoratus
GGATTCCGAGGCAGGTGGCGTGCTGGTGGTAAGTTGGTGCGGAGATTGGGTGAGCAGGTTTCGGTCTAGGAGGAAGCTGTCAGAGAAAACTGCCAACAGAACACTTCGGCATGCGATAGCACTAGATCCTTTGGTTGCACTGGCTTGAGACATAGACTTGATATTCAGTAAGGTTCTTTCCTGGAATGAGACAAAAACAGCATGAATAGAATCCACTAGGGAACAAGGCAAGGTTAGCATGAGCCAGATACACAGAACGAGAGCTTGAGCCAGGAGGTAACACTCGTACCATACTAGTGTACACTCTGACACCGAAGTGCTGGCAGCTGCCTCTCTTAAGCACCCCCTAAACGAGCTCCTGATGCAACACACCTGTTGTAGGCACCACCAGTCTACCACCGCCACCTGTCGGGAGAAACATGAAGCAGCAGGCACAAAACACAGCAGAACTCTCAGAACCTGACAGTGCAGCCTGTTTGAGTGTCTCTCTCGATACTTTAGTTCTTGAAATCAAGTGATAGTAAGACTATAGGATGTATATTTGTGTGCCCTGTTCAATTCCAGTCAAGAAAAAGGCTCATCTCGAAAACTAAAAACATTCTCTATGTTAGACCCTCAGGGACAGACATCTGCATAAAGCTTGTCCCAGACGACCTTTGGGAAGTGGGCAATAATGTCCCTTGTGTCTGTTTGGGTTTGATCTCTGTCTGTAAGCAAAATATCTCTTGAACCACTGGACATATATTAAGGAAACTCTTGGAAAGTAATTAATGGATATACATGTACAACTGATTAACTTTTGGGATCAACCCATTTCAGAATGGCCACCACAGCCAGATGACCTTAGAAAACACATAAATAGGTATAAGTCAATGAACTTCATAGACACTGAGTCAATCACTGGTGTGGTAATAATTGAGAGGCAACCTCAACTCACACTCTGAGTACTATGCACTGTGCAAGATCTTTGCCTAAAACTTCAGTATTAACTGTTGGAGTTAACTCTGTTTGTCTGGTAGCAAAATATCTCATAAAAACATTGCACGGTTTTTATTGAAACTAACAGGAAATAATTATTTTCTGTACATGTACAACTGATTAATTTTAGGAATCAACTCAATTCAAGATGTCCACTACAGCTAATCAAACATGCCAAACACAATGGCTATAACTCAATTTACAGATACTGAACTAAGATTTGATGTGGTGGGTAGCTGGGAGTCATCTCCATACTTAACACTATGCTACACTAACAGCTCTTGCAATATAGTGTGAACTTGTATGTAAAATTGTGTGTCATTGTAACATTATTATCAGAGTTTGATCAAAATGGCTACAACTCCACCAATTCTTTGCATAACAAACTCTGATATTAAAGGTGGTGTGCGATATGCATTCATGGATTGCTAGGCTTTTAATTTCATTAAAAGAAATCTAAAGATTCTTACATGGAAACATGAGGCTGTGCTGCAGCTTATAAAGATTAATTGTCAGTGTTTCCTCTTTTGTGTGTTAATCTCATTTTCTTTGCTATGACTCCGGTCCACTGGATAAGTCAGATATTTGCTTGGTTTTTGTCTGAGCTGTACTATCTGATGTTTTAACATCAGTACTCTTCCCAACTCAGATTACCTTTGTTTTTCAGTGCCTATCATAGATAAACTTCTGGCTAAAAGTAGTTGCTTGGGTTGTAATTGAAAGACCTTTTAAGGTCCTGAAGAAGTTTGAGTGCCTGTTCATGGTGTAGGTTTGAAGGCTTTGTTCTGATGGATTCATGAAGGAACCTTTGAAAAAGGAAATGTGTTGTTTTCCTCTCCTGTGGTTGTGCAGTGGTGGTTCTGGACTGTTTGGGTGATGCATGGGCATCACTGTCCTGATCATGAGATGTGTATGTGATAAGGTAAGATGTGCCTGTGCAGCAAGCACTAAATTACCGGAATAACCTCTGCTGCAAAATATTTACCTTTTTAAAAAAAAAACCTTTGTATTCCTGTTACTGTGTAAAGTTTAATACAGACATGGACAAAGTGGTTCGTACCCTTTCATCCAAGAAAGAAAAACAAAAGTAATATAAAAGAAAAAAAATCAGTCTTTAATCAGTCATTAATTTAGAATTTTGGTTCAACAGAATTATTTAAAAAACAAACAAAAAGGATAAAAAGATTGAAACAAATTTGTCCACAGGGTCACGTTAAACTATGGTGTGTCCTGTAATCAGCATGACAGGTGTCTTCAGTCTTGTAATCAGTGGGTGAAAAGTAGTCACTGTGCTGTTTGGTATCATGGTGTGTATCACATTGAACATGGAGCACAGAAAGCTATGTCTCGACTCTGTTCTGGGGCTGCTTTACTGCATTTGGCTCACGGTATGCTAAATCTGCGTAGGGTAAAATGAAATCTCAAGACCATCAAGGCATTCTGGAGTGAAAACAGCAGTTAAATTGTCAGAAGGGGGGGAGACGGAGGCGAACCCAGAACGCAGACTCATCTTAAAAGGAAACTAGTTTAATAAAGTAAAATATAAACAAAAAAAAGGCTGGCGTGGCAGCAAAGAAAAACAAATACAAAATACAAAATGGCAAGGCAAAGCATGGAAACCGACGAGCATGGCAAAAACAAAAGGAATGACCCAGTGAAGAATGGAGAACAGAGACTGGCTTTTAAAGACAGAGGGAGAGATGAAAATTGGTTGCAGCTGTGGACATGACAAGGAGGAGGTGAGGTGGGCGTGGCAGGCGTGACCGAAAAATTACTGGGGAGGTGAATAGTGACAAGAAACCCAAAAGGCAACTAAACCAACACAAGAAATACCAGATAAATAACAAAAACACCAAAACACCAACATTCATGACATAAATAGACAGAATTAAACTTTAATTGATAATGTTCTTATTATTTCAAGCTTATTGCCCACTTTCAACCAATGTTCACAATTTTCCATGTATTTCATACATGTACATGCATTTAGCGTAGCATGTATAGATATTATTCTCAAGCAAAGACCAGAGTGAGACCATCACACCATACTATAGACAGAGTTCTGATGTTTGAGACCTGGACTGTGAATCACCAGCTCACTAAACCTCACAACAAACCTTCAGTTCTGGCTCTTTTTCAAACCTTGTTAGAGCAGGATGCTGGAACCTCATGTTTAAGCCAGTGTCTCACTGGACTGAAGCTGTTAGAGACTAGTTGTTGTTTCAAAATTGCAAGAAAATTGTACAGGCTCATTTTCAGTTGCAGTATCACTTAATTCTGACATATGATGATAATGATATGAACCAGTTTTTGAATAAGTATAATTTACTATTTTGCTAAGGCAAAAATAATAGTTAAGTTGATAAAGTTTAAGGTAAAATATTTAATAAATCAGTCCACACTGAGCTTTATTGTCAAAAGTTCACAAGCAAACAACTGTAGGCAAGCAGAACCATTTATTTTGGCTTCAAGCTAATTCAATAAACAGGATTTGCTTATCACTAGTTGTTCAGGACCTTTGACCTCGTCTGGAAATCAGATTTGCATCTTTGAATATAAAGTTTGAGAACCCCTGCTCTTGAAAGTCCAGCTTTGTCATCTTCCTAACACTCGACTATCGCAGAGCCAATTTGAAGATCTCCTGAAATCACTCAGTAGGTAGTAGCAACATACTATTTGTGTTATTTTTTAATATGTTTTTCTTTTAACACTGAAAATGCAGATTTGGTTTGTTGCCTGATAATCTGTACAAGTTATTGTACATGTAATTTGCTGATTACGGGAGAAATTTTCCACTTTAATTAGGAACCGCACAGCAACACAATAAACTAACTAAGGAAGGTTGCCGTTCAATATGAGGAATAAATACAGATTACACTCCCTGACAGAAGCCACTCAGACTCTATATAACAACCAAACTTTTTTAGGCAATCCACTTAGATAAAATACATGTGAAATTGTATATTTAATGTTACAGTAATGTTGAAATCCAGAGCTGAGTTAAAAACAGACACCTGCACTGTGAACATCTTTTTAGATCTATGTAGTTATTCACTGTCTTCTACATGCACTAAAAATAACAAAATTAAAGCAATATTTTAGAACAAGTACATTATTGTCTTTATCTTTGGGACCCTCCATGCTCTGAAGATGGAGGAGGTCTTTGTTTTCTTAATGAGCTGGTGGGAAGTAGTTCAGTACAGGAAAGTGATGGAACATGTACATTTCAGCTGAATTCAGACAGATAAGTGAAGACATCACAGGATCATTTCCTCTCCCTTTGAGCATCTGGAAGATAAGGAAAATGTAATTATGTTTGACGTCTTATCAATGATTTGTGATAGAATGTCTGAGTAATTTGATATCAGACATGACTAATGTTAACATTCTTGATTTTTCTATAAATAATTTTTTTCTCTGCTTTTATTTTTAAATATTGATTTCACTTTCTGGATTGTTAGTTATTTTTGCCTCCATAGAGTCTTGACATAACCAACATTTTTAAATGTAGTCAGTATATATTTTCCATTTGCAATACTGGCAGAGGATGTGGTTAAAGACAGTATCTTACTGGGCTAGATGAAGACACAAGGCGCTTTCACAAAACACTTCAAGCCGGCACTAGATGCTTTCTGGCTGTTTCTGTATTATTTTTTAATGGAACCCAACCCAACTCTGATGTGCCTTTGTGGCATGAAGCGAGGTAGTAACAGAGGTGAAATGGTCAATATGTCAAATGCTAAGTTGGCTTTGTGGATCAAGAATGTGATGACATGAGCTGGTGAATTTGGTTCACTTTATGAACTCTGGTTAATCTGAATCACTCACTAAAAATATCCGGTTTACTTGATTTGTTCAAGTGGCTTGCTTTTTTGCAATTTTACAAAATGTTGTATAAGCAGAAAATAATATAATAGATAACAGGATGTGCAACAAAAATACAAAGTGTTCTCATTAAAATGTAGACTAAAAATGAAATATTTTCTTAATAGTCAACAAAACCAACCATACAGAACAAAAATGCAAAGTGTGCAAAAAGTATGTAACTATATACAATATATTGCCTAAAGTATTTGCTCGTTTCCCTTCCCACTCATATGAATTTGAGTGATATTCTTATTAATCTGTAGGGTTTACTTTAATCTGATGTTGGCCCACCGTTTGCAACTATAACAGCTTCATCTTTTCTGTGATGGCTGTCCACAGGTTTAGGAGTGTTTATGGGAATTTTTGACCATTCTTCTAGAAGCGCATTTGTGGGGACAGACACTGATGTTGAACTAGAAGACCTGGCTCACAGTCTCCGCACTAATTCATCCCAATGGTGTTCTCAGGTTGAGGTCAGGACTCTGTGCAGACCAGTCAAGTTCTTCCACACCAAACTCGCTCATCCATGTCTTTGTGGACCTTGCTCTGTGCACTGATTCTCAGTCATGTTGGAACAGAAAGGGGCCATCCCCAAACTCCTCCCACAGAGTTGGGAGCATGAAATTGTCCAAACTATCTTGGTATGCTGAAAGCATTAAAGAGTTCTTTTCACTGGAACTAAGGGGCCAAGCCCACACCATAATCCCCCTCCACCAAAATTTACACTTGGCATAATGCAGTCAAGACAAGTACCGTTCTCCTGGCAATCGCCAAACCCAGACTCGGCCATCTGACTGCCAGACAGTGAAGCATGATTTGTCCCTCCAGAGAACCCATCTACACTGCTCTAGAGTCCATTGGTGGTGTGCTTTACACCACTGCATCTGACACTTTGCACTTGGTGATGTAAGGCTTAAATGCAGCTGCTCAGCCATGGAAACCCACTTCATACACATTGTTCTTGACCAAATCTGAAGGCCACATGAAGTTTGAAGGTCTGTAACTATTGACTCTGCAGAATGTTAGCAACCTCTGTGCACTATGAGCCTCAGCATCCACTGAGCCCACTCTGTGATTTTATGTGGCCTAACACTTTGCTGTTGATTGTCATTCCCAATCGCTTCCAGATTGTTATAATACCTCTAACAGTTGACTGGAATATTTAGTAGTGAGGAAATTTCACGACTGGACTGGCAGCCTATCACAGGTTTACGCTGGAATTCACTGAGCTCTTTTTCTACTGTTTACCGTAATTCATTTTAAACAGTGCAACTTTTCTAAACTTTTAGTTGATTCATTTTAGACAGCACAGCTTTTCTAGCATTTACAGTAATTCATTTTAGACAGCGTAACTTTTTTACAATTTACAGTAAATAATTTTAGACTGTGCAATTTTTCTACAATTTATGATCATTTATTTGAGGCAGTGTAGATTTGCTACAGTTTAGAGTATTTTATTCCAGGGGCATAATATTCTAGCTTTTACAAAACCTAATTTAAGATGGCACAGCTTTGTTACAATTCATTTGATTCATTTTAGGCGGCACTGCTTTCCCACTTTTATGGGAATTCAAATTTAAGTAATTTATTTAGAAAGCACAGCTTTTTTTACAGTTTATTACAATTCATTTTTGGCAGCACAGTTTTTCAAAAATATTTTACAATATTTAATTTTTGGTGGTGCGATGATTTTACAATTGACAGAAATTCATTTTAGGCTGCACAGCTTTTCTACAATTTATGGTTATTCCTTTTTGCCAGAGCAGCTTTCACACACCTTCCAGAATTCATTTAATGCAATACAGCTTTTCGAGCATTTACGGTAGTTTCTACGTCTGGCTCGCAGTTTCCCTCTGTTTCTCTCTGCAGTGAGAAGCTACCAGCCCACTGAGAACTATATGCCTGAAAAGACAATATGGTGTGAGAAGAAAACTAGCATGGCTCTCACTAAAAGTGAATTTAAATATATATATTCTTGACCTTTGCTGGAGAGAAATTTCTTTAAACTGACCTGAATGAATTTTATTTCAAAACCACAGCTCCATCACATATAATCATGTTAAAATACTTTGGAGTTTATGGTTGCAACATGACAAAACGTTGAAACGTTCAAGACGTATTAATTATTTTTTAGGGCACCATAAATGTGTTTATTCACATCTTGAAAGCTTTCTTTGTAAAGTAAATGATCACTTATGCATTTGCTAATCTTTGATGTTTCTACAGGGAAGGACGAGCTGGAAATTTCTCCCTATGACGACTCATTAATAGATACTCGAATGGCCTCTCTGGTGGCAGGTGAGTCCCTCAGTTGATATCTCTTTATCATCAGGCAGGAGGAATGTTTTAATCTGACATTTTACTTTCATTTTACAGTCAATTTACAGTATCTCTCCCTGTCAGGATTTGGGTTTTGTTTGGGTTGTTCTTTGAGTTTTCTTTTGGGTTTATTGTTTCTTTTATTTTATTATTTATTTGCCTTTATGTTTAGTCTGGGCTTTGTTCAGTCTTTGCTCCTTGTGTCTTTGTTTCCTGCTATAATTCACTTCTTCTTCTTCTTTTTTTTATGGCGGTTGGCAAACAACTTTTAGGTGCATTACCGCCACCTTCCAGGTTGGAGTATGGACCAGATGCTTATAACCTCCCCATAATACCCGTTCTTCTAAGGAAATTAAATATACTACAAAAAACTACATCTCCTGACGATCTCTGAAACAACCCGCTAATATCTAACCTATTCTTATTCCTACTGTTGAGAAAAACTACCTTTACCTCCCCGAGTTGGTTGTTGGGAAAGACCTTCTGGAGACGTTACCTTAATGTTTAACACATTTATTCAAACACCCTTAGTCAACATTCATACAATAATAAAACCAAATGCATTTGGGAGACAATCAATGGGAATGAGATACAGATCATNCTTGAAAACTAGTCAAGCCATCACCCCAGGATTGTCTGAGGAAACAAAGGATGTTCTCTGGTTTTTACAACTTGGGCTCCCCCTCCTCCAGAGGGTGGGTCACTGCCTTCCTTATCTGGAGGTCAAAGGTCTCTCCTTCCCCCTTCCTTGCTGAAACGTCCGTTGCTCACATTCCAGGGTGTTCGCCACCTATCTCTCTCTTTCCAGATAAACTAAACAACTCCTTGTTAAAGCTTTTAAAATGGTGGCTAAATATAAAATGGTGATAAACATTTCCACACTACTTAACTCTTTAATTAATACCTCCCTTTCCTGAACATATTTGTTGCATTCTAAGAAAACAAAGTACTGTTTCTATTTCTCCACAATAATTACAATAACCTGTATAATGTTTATTCATTATTTTAAGAGTACTATTTAATCCTGTATGTCCAAATCTTATTCTAGATATAATATCTTATTCCTTTGTAGTTCTATTACATTTCCTAAATTCCCCAACTTTTGAGGAAAAAAGAATAGTTTCATTGATTGTTGCATCAGACTGCAACATAACAGAATTACAAAATGTGAACAAGGTCTAAATACTTTCTGAAACCTCTGTATTCTTGTTCTGTTCTCCCATCCCCTTTTTCTCCTCACTCTTATCCCACAGCCTCATCCTTCATGCAAATGGATGATGAAAACCAGTGTCTGAAGGCAGCACAGGACTGTGGCCTGTATGAGAAATGTGGTTCTCTACGCTCCGAGTATGTCCTTGCCTGCACCAAGCCCATGCCAGGGTCCAACCGATGCAACCAGTATAAGTGCCACCGGGCTCTCAGGCGTTTCCTGGAGCGGGTACCAGAAGAGTACAGCCTTGGTGTCCTGTTCTGTCCCTGCACCAACACCCTATGTGGTGAGAGGAGGCGGAAGACCATTGTGCCCTCCTGCTCCTACCAGGACATGGAGACTCTTCAGCCTAACTGCCTCCACCAGCAGAGCTTCTGCCGCAGAGATGACCTGTGCAGGTAAGGGTAGTATCTCACAGCTGCTCAACTGTTGCGACAAGTTGTGACCAGCATTTGTGAGGTGGTTTCCAAAATGTTTCAATACATTCATGAGGGTTCTCAATTTTCTTGTGTGAGTCACAGAGCCTTACTATTGTGTCACAGGAAATTTTTAAAAATTGCACTTTTTTTCTTAACTGACTCACAAAATAAACCTGGGCATCTGGAATCCATTTTAAACTGCCCCCCCCCCCCAATATGCTGATGTAAATGTAGTCCACTGTGGGTACAATACGGAAATAACAAAAACAAAGGGGACAAAGAAGGGGGCAAAAGAGAGAAAAAATTAGTAAACTGATTAAAAAAAGAAGAAAACACATACTTTCATAATTGACAAGTACTTTCTGCTTATTGAAAATACATTTTTTGTATATGTTGTTTTCTTATGTAAAAATTTTTAAGTTGTGTTTGTGTCGAGTTGCATAACAACAATCTGTAAATTATGAAATGGCTATTAAATTAAAAAACTTAAATGAAATTAGTATAACTGACAGCAATAACAGCAGTGAATATAAAACTAAAAGTAATAACAGAACAATAGTGATAGTACTCAAAATCAGAGGTGAAAAGTAGTAAAATACATTTACTCACATTACTTTAATTGAGTATGAATTTTGTGTACTTTGCACTTTTTTAAGTCATTATTATTATTATCTATACTTACAAACCAGCCACTAGGAAGCACAAGCCTGTGTATCTTTTGTGGTCGTCCCAAGCCCGGGTAAATGATGAGTCTTGTGTCAGGAAGGGCATCTGGCATAAAACACTTCTGCCAAAACTAACATTTGAGTTCATCCAAGTGACACCATACCGCACAGGTGTCAAACTCCATTCCTCAGGGGCCGCTCTCCTGCATGTTTTAGATGTGTTCTTGCTTTAAAACACCTGGTTTGAATGGATGACTTGTTGCCATGCTCCTGGAGAACCTAATGATTTGGTGTGGAGGTAATTAAACCATTTGAATCAAGCAGAAAAACCTAAAACTCCCAGGATAGCGGCCCTCGAGGCCTGGAGTTTGACACCCCTGCCATACCGGATCGGTCAAGGTCCGGGTTAACAACAACCCCCACCAGTGCTGTTGACAAACAGGGTTCTGGCAGAAATTGTGCTACTGTTAGTCGAAACGTGCCAGGAGACAGAGGGAGAAGAGGAAAGGCAAGACTGTAGGACTGAGGGTAGCAACTCTAAATGTAGGAACAATAACAGGCAAAGGTAGAGAGCTGGCTGATATGATGCAGAGGAGGAAGGTAGATGTGTACAAGAGACAAAGTGGAAGGGCAGCAAGACTTTCAGCATCGGGGCAGGGTTTAAGCTGTTTTACCATGGTGTGGATGGGAAGAGAAATTGAGTAGGGGTGGTTCTAAAGGAGGAGTTAGCAAGGAATGTGGTCAAGGTGAAAAGAGTGTCAGATAGGGTGATGTATCTGAAGGTAGAAGTAGAAGATCTGATGTTTAATGTTGTCAGTGGTTATGCTTCACTGGTTGGATGTGATGTAGAAGAGAAAGAGAAATTCTGGAAGGATCTTGATGAAGTGATAGAGAGTGTTCCCAGGGAGGAGACAGTGGTGATGAAAGCAGATCTGAATGGGCATGTTGGTGAAGGAAGCAGAGGAGATGATGAAGTGATGGGCAAATTTGGTGTTAAGGAAAGAAATAAGAAAGGACAGATGGTAGTAGATTTTGCCAAGAGAATGGAAATGGCTGTAGTCAACACCTATTTGCAAAAGAAGGAGGAACACAGGGTGACCTATAAGAGTGGAGGCAGGAGTATACAAGTAGACTACATTCTGTGTAGAAAAGGTAACTTGAGGAGACTGTGGACTGTAAGATTGCGGCCAGGGAGAGTGTGGCCCGTCAGCACTGGATGGTGGTGTGTCGGAGGAGTGGTGATGAAGAGGAAAAGAGTAAAGGCAGAGAAGAGGACCAAATTGTGCAAGTTGAGGAAGGAAGAATTGTGTGAGGAGATCAGAAAGAAGTTATTAAAAGCTCTGGGCGGGAGAGATGACTTGGTTACTAAAGCCACAGTGTTTGGAGAGAAAGGCAGAAAGGTACTTGGTGTGGCCTCTGGATAAAAAAATGAGAAAAGGAGACCTGGTGGTGGAATAGTGAAGTGCAGGAAGTTATCCAGAGGAAGAGGTTAGCCAGGAAGAAATGGAACAGAGAGGACTGAAGAGAGTTGACAGGAATATAGGGAGATGCAACGTACGCCAAAGAGGGAGGTAGCAAAGGCAAAACAGGAGGCTTATGATAAGTTGTACAAGTGGTTGGACACTAAGGAGGGAGAGACAGACTTTTTATTGACTGGCAAGACAAAGGACCAGGCTGGAAAGGATGTGCAGCAGGTAAGGCTTGTTAAAGCTAGAAATGTTCTAACGAGAGAGGAGAGTATGATAGGAAGGTGGAAGGAGTACTTTAAGAAGCAGATGAATGAAGACAATGAAAGGAAAAGAAGAGTAGAGGTCATAGAAACTGTGGACCAGGAAGTAGAAAAGGTTAGTAAAGATGAAGTCTGGAAAAATTTGAAGAGGATGAAGAAGAAGAAGGCAGTTGGACTTGATGACATACCAGTGGAGGTATGGAAATGTCTAGGAGAGATGGCAATAAGGTTTTTTGATTCAATTATTCAATGGCATTTTTGAGAGTGAGAAAATACCAGAGGAATGGAGTAGAGGTGTGTAGGTGCCAATCTTTAAGAACGAGGGTGATGTAGTAGTTGTAGCAACTACATGGGAATTAAGTTGATGAACCACACGATGAAGATCTGGGAGAGAGTTGTGGAAGCTAGACTAAGCCAAGATGTGACTATTTGTGAGCAGCAGTATGGTTTTATGCCAAGAAAGAGCATCACACATGCTATCTTTGCTTTGAGGATGTTGCTGGAGAAGTACAGAGAGGGTAAATAATAACTTCATTGTGTCTTTGTGGATTTAGAAAAAGCATATGACAGGGTGCCGAGGGAGGAGCTGTGGTGTTGTATGAGGAAATCTGGAGTGCCAGAGAACTATGTTAGACTGGTACAGGACGTGTATGAGGACAGCAAGACAGTGGTGAGGTGTGCTGTAGGAGTAACAGATAGCTTCATTGTGGAGGTGGGACTGCATCAACAATCGTCTCTGAGCCCCTTCTTCCTTGCTCTGACGAGGGATGAAAATCAGCCGTAGAAAGACAGAATACATGTGTGTGAATGAGAGGGAGCCAGGTGGAACAGTGAGGCTACAAGGAGCAGAGGGTCCAGACAGGATGGAGTGGATGGAGAAAAGTTTCAGGAGTGATCTGTGACAAAAGGGTGGCAAGAAAGGTCAAAAGAAAGGTTTACAAGACAGTGGTGAGAGCAGCTATGCTGTATGGTTTGGAGACAGTGGGACTGACAAAAAGACAGGAGACAGAACTGGAAGTGGCAGAGCTGAAGATGTTAAGGTTCTCCTTGGGAGGGATGAGGATGGATAGGATTAGGAGTGAGGTCATCAAAGGTATAGTATAGGTTGAACAACTGGGAGTTAAAGTTAGACAGGCCAGACTGAGATGGTTTGGACATGTGCAAAGGAGGGACAGTGGGTATATTGGTAGAAAGATGTTAGAGGTGCAGGTGCCAGGAAAAAGTCAAAGAGGTTGGTCAAAGAGGGGATATATAGATGAAGTTAGAGATGACAAGGACATACTTGGAGTGAGGACAGAAGATGTTGAAGACAGAGTTAGATGGAGGAGAATGACTCGCTGTGGTGACCGCTGAAAAGGGAACAGCCGAAAGAAAAAGATTATTATCTTTAGTTTTACTTGAGTATGTTTTTTTTTTTTTTCAAATATTGTATTTAGTTACATTTGAAATCCCATACATTACTGAGTAAAAATGTGAACGTAAACATGTAATTTAAAATCAGGAGGAAAGAAAAAAAAGTCCACCATAACATCTGCAGTGACTGGGTCTATCACTTGAGTAAAAGTTCAACAGATTAACTGTACTATTACTTGAGTATATTTGTTAAGTAGTCTTTCCACTTTTGTTCAAAATATTTATATTTATATAATGATATAAATAGCCAGAGAATCCCATAATAAATCTCGAAGAGCGCTGACAAAGCCACCATACAAAAACCCTAACACAACCCCACAACATTTTAAGCCAAGAAAAACAAAATGCCTACACATCAATGCATGAGCTACACGAGAAGTTCAAAAATAATTGAAACTGAAGAAAATACCAAAGTCGCCACCAACAGCAGACCTGTGCTACACCAGTGTCAGTATGGCAGCCATATATTCAAGTACATCCCGCCTCCAAACCCAATTAGAGGCAAACAAAACCACAAACCAGACAGCAAGCGCCAGCCAAAGAGCCACTGCACAAAAATAATAAGCCAGATCCCGAAAGCCCCGGAACCATGATTTGCAGAAAGCCACACAAGTGAATCTCCACACCTTGACAGCATACCAAGCAGGAGACATTCACAGACAAATAGACCCTCCAGTCTTAAAGAGAAACCTGAAGGGAACTAAAGGAAAAACCTTAAGCCCCAGAACAGTGAAAGACACAAAGGTTAAAAAAACACAAAAATGCCCATGTCCTGATGCACAACCTGCACATGTATCACAAAAAGCTGCTGGAGCAAAAGGACTCTGCCTACAAATTTCCCAGACAGCCCAAAAGCCAGTGTGTGTGGTATCATCAATTGCCAGCTAATTACCCTGCAGAAAAAATTTCAAAAACCTCCAAACTCAAACTGTTTAAACAATATAGTTGTTATAGTCATGAGTCGGATAGCGTGAGAAAACCAAAACATTTTGTGAAAGACTTGTAAAGCTAAATTGTGACTGATTGGAGACAACAAGAAGAAATGGACTTCACAAACTCCACGTGGCTCAGCCATTCTTGATGACAGCAGCAAGGAGACCTACTGCAGACTTCAGCAGGTCAACCTGGTCCTCGTCGGTGTCCTCATTCAGTAGCTTTTTCTCTTAACTCCATATTGCTTGATGTTTGGTGACAAAATGACTGCTAGGTTGGTGAGAGACTTTTTAATCACCAGATAGAACTATTACACCACTATAACACAACATTCTCTCAACCATTAAGATAGTGTCAAAAAAACTAAATTCTGTCATGAGAAAGTGGTGCAATAATTATCTGTACTCCCAGTATATTTTGGCCCAGATTTTGCTAAGACTTTGTGTAATATGCATACCATATTTGTATGATATCTGCAAATATGTCAGTTTGGTGTGATTTTAAGTAAAAAAATTATTTTCTTGCAATTTGATTGTCTCTGACAAGTTGCCACCAGTCACAGCCCATGGAGATACTGGCTTAGATGGGAGAAGGGTTATATAATCATTGTAGAACAGAATAATTTCATGGTACTTCCATACAATTTGTTCATGCATAAATTCAATCTTAAACAAGATTTTCTCTGTACTTGGGAAAAAAACTGACATTCTGGAAGAATAAATTCAAGCTTTTTCGATATAAAAAAAGAGGAAAGAAACTACAGATTATGACAAAGACCAAAGATGGAAACACAAAATTTCCACATCAGCTTATAAAGCTAGTACTTGCACCCAAAGTTTTACAAAAATTAACGACGAAAGAATGTAAAGTAAGAACCTGAGTATTTCAATGTTGTTAAAAATGACTATAAACTTAAAACTGTTTATCCAGCCAACATTGAATTGCAAACAAAATCACACACGAATGTCTTCTGTTTTTCTTGCATTTGACTTTGAGCTTTTTGTGCTTTTGCAGGTCCAGACTTGCTGATTTCCTCAGTAACTGTCAGCCTTCTCATCAGACAGCAAGCGGATGCTTGAAAGATTCTACAGGCCTATGCCTGCGAGCCTACGCTGGACTCATAGGTATGGAACTCAAAATGATTCATCACCTAAAACAGAAACCTGCAATTTCCTGTTTGACTATCCGACGGACCCTCCTCTCCAGAACCCCCGAATAGACCTTACCAGGGAGGCTTAAGAGTGTGAT
>NC_051438.1:2663173-2667072 GCF_001649575.2 Kryptolebias marmoratus
ATCTCACGTTAGGGGGCGCTGTGGAGCAGTTTGGCCACGCCCACTTTTGATTTCAATGGAATCACGCAATTTCACACGGGGGACAACTTTCTGTGAAGTTTGGTGAGTTTTTGAATATGGGAAGTCGTCCAAAGAGCCGCGTAAAGTGGCGGAAAAATAATAATGAAGAAATCCACGAAATACAATCGGCCTTCGCAGAGCTGTTGCTGCTCGGGCCTAATAATAAGAAACATAGCAGATCCAATAGGCCTTCGCAGCACTGTCGCTGCTCGGGCCTAATTACATATTTCATCAATTAATTTAATTTGATTAATTTCATTTTTTTCTCCCCAGATTAATGTTGGGCTTATGAGGATGCAGGGAGATTCCCTTAAGACAGTGAGAGGGAAGTTACTTCCAGTTGAGATTCACCCGGAGTGGGCATCGGAACAAGTGCTTGCTGCTGCTGTAAAGAAGCAAAAGGATTTCAATATAGACCTGAGAGATTGTGCCAATGTCTTGTTGTATCCTGATGCAAGGGAGGTTATAAACATCCCAGGAACAGACATTCCTTTCACAGTGCAAAAGTACAAGGAGGCAATTGGAAAGCCTTACCAAAGAGTTACGCTTTACATTTGCCCTGTTGAGGACTTTGCAAACAGCTGTAAGTGCTTTTGATCTACATTCCAAATAGTTTGAAGATCAATTTTGCTATAGTCTTATAGTTAAAATGGCAAAATTTCCTCCCATATCCAGAATTCTGTACAAGATTAATTCAAGCTATGATGTAGTATATTTTAATTGTACTGTAAGGAAGCAAAAGGATTTTCCTCTTTACAAAACCTACCTCCCATTTGTAAAGAATGATGTACAAGCGTACATTTTCTTAATTGCAAAATTTAGCCCTGCAAAAGACAATTTATTATTTATAGTATACATTTATAGTATATTTCTTTCCACTGGTTGTTGAAATGATAGTAACCATTTTCCTTTGGTTAATATCAACTAACAAAACTGTGTGGTTCATAGTAATAGAAGACTTACTGTCTTCAAATAACTTCTAAAAGATATACAGAAATCTGCTGCATGGTGACGCAGTTGGTAGCGTTGTTGCCTTGCAGCAAGGTCTTGGGTTTCAATTCCTGGCCTGGAGTCTTTCTGTATGGAGTTTGCATGTTCTCCCTGTGCATGGTGTGTTCTGTCCGGATACTCTGGGGCAAGGGTATAAGAAAATTGATGGATGGATAAAGATATCTGAATATACCGTGCTGCTAATTGTACAAATTTCTATTTGTACAACTTGTACTAAAATGTTATTTTTTTTTAACATGTATATGAAGTTATGAAGAATTCCTATGCAACTAAACATTTTGTGGAATTACATTAAAAAATAACTAAAATAAATGTCAAAATAATTATTGCTTTTTGCAGGTTACACTGGACAGAGTTCAAGTGATGATGATAGTGTGGTTCATGTAAGGTTGCCATCTCAAGATAGTCCACTATCTGATACTGTGGTCAGTCTGTATCTTTATGACATTTCTCCTGAATTGAATTACTTAAACTTTCTTTTGATAAGATAAAACCTGTCTTTTATATGTTCTACATAGGTTTGGGATGGTCCAGATGAAGCAAGCACTCCAAGACTGGAGAAAATTTTGAATGGGTAAAATACAAATTACTGTTTGCTTCATATTTTGTTGCAGAAACTGTTATATCCACTTTATAGCTATGCTATTTTTTTATTTTCAGGCCTTTTGGACACACAGAACAAGGTTCTGATCGGGTAAGATTGAACTCCATCCCTTTCACAGTTCAATACGTAAGCATTACATACCATTAAATATTTTCAAAAATTCACAAAGACAATCACCCAAGATGGGATACATGACATTGTGTTTGCTAAGTCTGTATGGTATTGCCACTACCACAACTGGAGTATTAATTTATGTTAAATTAGGATGGAGGAAACCCCAATGTCCAAGAGCATGCCATGTCCTCAGAGGGCCAGAACTACTTCTATCGGTAGGTTGTGTGAGCACATGTCAACTTCTGCACATGTCAACACATTTACTGAAATGATTAATAGAAATTTCACATAACATTTGGCATAAAGACTTACAAAAAAATTCCATCACGGATAAATCCAAGCACTGTAACTAACTGAATTATTAATCTCAACTAAAATGTCTTCTTACATTTCCAAACTGAACTTAATTGTAGTCATTGAAAAAAAAAAAAGTTTTGCACCTGTCATGTTAAAACAGCAAATGGTACACTTGTGAGTGCATTTGCTATCTCCACCCAAGTGGCACACACATCACAGAGAATCAAGCGCACCCATCCCTTTCACTCAGGCCCATCTAAACTCTATAAGGTAACTTGGCCCACCTGTGCTCACAATGATCTCTTCAGACAAAGAGCCTCAGCTTCCACAAAGACACCACTGGTAGGAACTGGATATTATGCATAGTTTATATCATTTAATCTGCATTCAGAAAACCAAATTAGCCTTGTGATTCAATGGGCTTTATGTGTTTGGAATGTAGTTTGTTCATTCACTGTTAACTTAAAAGTAGATTGTTAATATTACCTGAAAAACTATTTAATTAGTTCATTGTGATCTGTAATTGATTTTGTTTAATTTGGTTGTAGGTTTTCAACCTGCTATGTGACTTCTATGTGACTACTCTGACTACTTATGCAAAGTTATAGTGGTCTTGTCCTGTCAATTGAAATAATCTAAAGACAAAAGGAAAAGATAAATAAAAGATGTCGCTGAGATGAGTGGTTCCAGCATTTCTTTGAGGGAAGAAATGCTGGAACTTTTTCAAGTTTGGGCAGACGCTGAGGTGGTTTAAAGAGAGCAAAAAACTTGACAGCACCATAACTTCTGGTTGTTCAATATTTATTTTCTCTCAAACTATGAGTAGTGTGCAAGAATTACCCAAACATGCTGGTGTTAGCTGCCCTACTGCCAAAAATGACTGACAGAAGTCACTATGCCTTATCAGGGATGAATTTAAATTATTTACCTAGTAAAGTATTTACTCTTATTTCCTTCTCAATACAGCAACTACACAAATGTGTATGCACCAATAATTGTTCACAGCGACTCTGAGCCGGATGAATATCTGATGCAGTTCCCTGAGGAAAGGTACTAATTCAAAATTAGTTTTCTTCTAAATCCTTTCATTGTGGCTCTTTTATTTGAAATAATTGTACACTTCCTGTTTTATAGTACAGACAACGTGACTGCTGCAGACATAATTTCAGAGCTCTCTGCAAAGATCACGTCATCATCTCTCAGCCGCTTTAACATAAACAGAGCCAATGTATGGGATGGAGCATTGAGAGGTTTCAAGCTGGCTTCTTTCAACACTTTCAATGAAATATTTGTTAAATTCACCGATGATGAGGGACAGGCAGAAGACGGCGTTGATAACAGTGGTCCCAAGCGCGAGTTTCTAAGCCTTTTAATGAACTGCCTAAGAACTCGCAGAGTCTTTGATGGACCAGAAGAAAGGAAATTTATCACTTTTGACAGTGAAGGTTGTGGAAAGGCCCTCTGTCGCTCCTCTCTGAGGCTTTTAGACTGTAACCGGGAAGGGGGGTACCCTGTCACCCCTAACTTAATTCAGCTCTTGCCCTTATTGTGCCACCACACCAGGAATGAACCAGCAGAGAGAGAACGCACACTCAGGAACTTACCGAGGACGCAGGAAAGAACCCAGGAGTCACCGATCAGGTATACGCCTCACGGCCAAACTTTACTGAAGGTGTAAAAATTAGATTATATCCCAGTTACAGGTTATATGATTAAAAATGGAAAAAAATAAAAGACAAAAATTAGAAAAATCAGTAAATCCCGTTTCTCAGCGACACTACGTCAAGACGTTATCCCCCAAGAAGGCTGCAGG
>NC_051438.1:2667608-2715788 GCF_001649575.2 Kryptolebias marmoratus
ATATGCAATTTCAGCGGGCTGAACAAACAGCAAGTCTTGACCATCCTCCCCGGTCACAGCAGGCTGGGTGATGTTATCTTGATATGGAGGGTTGCTCTCCCCCTCCTGACCAGATAGGGCCTGAGTTTCCTCACTGTGAGGTCTCACTGGGTAAGGTTTGTGACTCGTCTCGTTTCCACCATTTTCACCTTTCACAACAAAGGTATTGACATTCTTAAGAGCAGTATTTCAGTTTTCTCATAAGAATGTGACAGCTGTTGGTGAATGTGGAAATAATCTGAATAAAATCTGTACAGCTGCCAAAAATGATGAATATTTCCTGGTTGGGAGGATGATTGCCACTTCTGTCGTTCATGGAGGTCCAGGTCCTCAATTCTTATCTGAGAAGTTCTACCAGCACCTCACAGGAACATCAACAAATACAGAAGGCAAGATGGAAGACATCATCGACAACACCATGAGGGCTTCTTTGATTGAGGTAGGATGGCATTATTGATAAGGCTTTACAAGTTGTTACAATCAAGTGAAAATTTTGTGTTGTTCCATAGCTTCATGTAACACTGAGATCATTTGTATTTTGTGTTTGATATCATCCTATTGTGCAGAATAAATCTTTTTTCTAAAAGAACACTTATGTATTTTCAGGCACATGTTGTCATATTAAAGCACAAACAAGTACCTACGCTACCTTCACTTGTTATGTGAATGCTATATGCATAAAAAAGACAGGCCACTTTATTAGGTTCATCTTGGTAGTACCGGTTTGTATGCCCATTTGCCTTCTGAACTGCTTTAATCCATAGTGGCATGGGTTCAATAAGGTACTGGAAACATTCCTTAGTCTGGTCCATCTTTACATGATAGCATCACATAGTTGCTGTAGATTTGTTGGCTGCACATTCATGATGCAAATCTCCCCTTCCAACACATCCCAAAGGTTTTCTGTTGGATTGACATCTGGTGACTGTGGAGGACAGTTGAGTTCAGTGAACTCATTGTCGTGTTTAAGAAACCCGTCTGAGGTGATTCGTGCTTTCTGACATGGCAAGTTAACGTGCTGGAACTAGCCATCAGAAGATGAAAACACTGTGGTCATGAAGTATTTTGCTTAGCAAAATACTCAGGTAGGCTTTGGCATTGACACGATGTTCGATCGGTACCAATGGGCCAAAATGCACTCCATTGCACCACCCTGAACCGTTGATACAAGCCAGATGGATCCATGCTTTCATTTTGTCACCAAATTCTGACCCTCCCATCCAAATGTAGCTGAAATTGAGACTCGTCAGACCAGGCAGCGTTTTTCCAATCTTCTATTGTCCAATTTTGGTGATCCTGTGTGAATTGTAGTCTCAGCTTCCTGTTCTTAGCTGACAGGAATGGCATGCGGTGTGGTCTTCTGCTGCTATAGCACATCTGACTTGAGGTTTGACATGTTGTGTGTTCAGATGCTCTTCTGCATAACGTGGTTGTAATGAGTGGTTTCTTGAGTTACTGTTGGTGTTCTTTGAGCTTTAATCTCTCTGACCATTCTCCTCTGAACTCTGGCATCAGCAAGGCATTTGCGGCCACGGAACTGTTGCTCAATGGATATTTTATCTCTTTTGGACCATTCTGTGTAAACCATAGAGATGGTTGTGAATGAAAATCTCAGCAGATTCAGAATATTTAATAAACTGCTGAATATTTTAAAAATACTCATCAGCATTTCTACAATACTTCTGAGAGGTTTGTTGGCATGTTTGTTAATGCATGTCTGGCACCAACAACCTTGCCATGTTTTTGTTTGTTTTTTAATTTCACATAACAATGCCCCTTTAAGTGTATTATTTCTTCTAACCTTTAAACAGGGACTGGAGTAGTATATTCATTTATGTTTTTGGTTATTGTTCTCTACCATAGATATCCAGTGCAGGTACATTAACTGAACTACACCAGTCAGTTGAAAGGCATGCAAGCATCTTGCAAACTGCTGGTTGCTTGCAGTTCCCTGTGAGTGTTGATGACAAATGGAAGATTGTAAAGGAGTTCATTGATGGGTACATAATTTACCGCAATCGTTTCTCTATTCAAAAGTAATGTTTCTCTTCCTTAATTAAAAAATAACTATGCTAATCTAGTTCCTATTTAGTTGCAGTTAAAACAAGCAAATGTACAATAGTGCAAGAATCAATCGACAGCACCCAGCAGCCAAATAAATAGGAGCCTGATTGATTGGATGGCTTAACTGGAGAAAATTAACGTTACTGTAGGTTAATTCACTGTGTACAGTGGATCAGCAATATTACCTATGCTAAATAAAAATAATAAAATATTAGACATATTTATGTTTTATGTGTGACTGAAAAATATCTATTTAAAGTTATGCTCTTTTGTTAATAATTAAGGTGATTTCTGTTTCAAAATTTTTATAGATTCAAGGATAGCCTTTCAACACTGAACTTCCACAATGCTTTGGAGCAGCATGCTTCTGTGTTCAGGCCATTTATGTGTGCAAGAGTGGAACCGCTGACATCCAATATATTGGAGGACATATTTGAGGTTCTGCTCAGTGAAAAGGGCAGCAGCAGACGACATGAGGAAACAAGAATGCTAGGATTCTGGAGAGACTATCTCCTTGAGACAGAAGGTGGACTTTAAGATTATTTATTGTTATATTTTGGTGTTGTTGTAATATCTGATACATGAACTCATTGTTTCTTTTCTAGAACAAAAAACTGGTCTCTTTCTCCAGCACATCCTGATGTTTGCCACCGGCTTAAACACACTACCTCCATCTTCAATTCTGCCACCACCAAAACTGATTTTTCAGGCCATTTCTCATTTTCCTGTCAGTAGCACCTGCTCAAACACTATCAAAATACCAATGTCCAAGACATATAATCAGTTTAAAGAAGACATGGACTTTGGGATTCAAAACTCCCCTGGGTTTGGGCTTTATTAAGGCCAAATGCATAACAACAAAACAAAATGCTGACTGTTTAACTTGTCAAACCTGTTCAGTTATGACGCTGTTGAGTTGTGTTTGTGTGAGACCTTCAAATTTGGATTCTTGTTTGTTTATAAGTCCGCCATGTTTTTCAGTTTGATATAGTTTTCGACACATGATTCCCAACTCTGTGGATGTGCCAAGCCACACTGTCTCTGGAGGTCCTCAAACTGTGCCTGAAGGTGTTCATCTCCACATTGAATGTTGTTAGTCTCAGTCACAAACTGTCCCAATTGCTCCTGGGAAACTGGGAAACCACAGTCTGTTCCACCAAACCTAGGAATAGAAGAAGCACAGTAAACATTTAGTTATATTTACATTTCTTCCCTCAACTGTTACTGCTATGACTTATTGTAGCCTGTTTAAATGATTAATTGTATTTGCATTTACATTTTAGAAATTGTCATCTGAAATTGTTAGAATAAAAAGTGACATACTGTTAACACATCGCTCATTATTTTTGTTTTGGCAAATTCGTTTTAGAGCTCCCAAAGAGGTTTTAAATTAACCAGATGTTAATTAAAGACAAAATCAACAAAAATTACCTGTGAGGTAGATGATACATCACATCTGGTTTACCAGATGGACAGCAAGATTGTTTAACAGGTCTTATGGTATGTTTATTCCACCTGTCCTTGCATTCATCAAGGTCTCTCTGTAGCATATCCATGAAGACAAACCGCACCAGGCATGTGTGCTCATGACTTCCATTGAAGAGATGTCTTTCCTTTCATTCATAAGATCCATCCAGAACTGAGATCTACAATAAACCAAAATTATAAAAAAATTATGATTTCAGCAGAAAGTAATAACTAGGTTCTATGTCATGAAAATATTTAAATATATGTTGACCTAGAGTAGCAGACATCAACTGTCATATTTTAAATGTTGAGCTTCTGACTCATCTATTTCAAATGTTACACAATAAAATTAAGTTAAATATAGCACAAAAACATAATGGTCATTGATATGCAAGTACTTATTCCATTTCTTCTGACAAAGTAGAGATAATTGAGTACAGCTTTGCATTAATATTTTGAAATGTTTGCTTATCTAAGAATACATTTATTCACCATTTCAATGTCTACTACTTGGTATTTATACAAAAATTACAATAAACTGTTGACAACCTCACCTTTGTTTTCTGAAATATGACCACCAGCTTCCGATGCGTTGGTTGGCTATTGAGGAGCCATACATATGGCTGGCAGCCCCAGCAAAATCATCAGTGTGTGATGACCTTAATGTACAATGCATTGCCACCATTGTTCCATTTTCAGTGCCACAGTCTGTGCGGAGGCGCATTGGTATCTTCCCAAATTCTGACACGCATTGCTCATAGTTTTGAGCAATGACTCCAGGATCTTTATTGCTGGCTTGACACACTAACCATAGCACCTTCCGAGAATACCCATCTATGCAACCACTAATTGCCAAGCCATAGGGCTTTAGTTTGTCATAACCATCTGCATGCTAGACATAGTTTGGGCCACAAGAACTATAAACTCTTCTTATAAATCTTCGTCTTGCACGCAGTTGTACTCCTGAGGGGTTGAGTTCTGCCATCAATGCCATGACATCGTCTCTTCTGACGGTCAGACGATACTTCTGTCGGAGTGTCTGCCACATCAAGCGATAGCCATAATGCTGGCCTGGTCCCTTTAGCTCTTCTTCAATAGCAGCACGTACCAAGTGAGGCGGCGTGTAACTTTTTTGTCTAAAGAGTGATAATTTTTTTAATTTGCTCTTTAAGGAGCGAAGGCTCATTTCAACATTGTGAAGGTTTCCCAAGAAATCCAAAATTTCTGAATGACTATAGCCATCATGAAAATACTTTCTAATCAGGTCATCTTCTGAGAGGGTGTCCAGCTCAGATCCTGTGAAACAAAATAAAGCAGAATATCTTTTTACTGCCCAATAACAGGGAAATTAAGTAGCCACAGTAAAAATGTTACACAATTCAAGCAATTAGGTTCACACCAAAATAGAATCTGTGTAAAAAATTGAGTAACATGCAGTACAGTAAGGTTACTAAAAGTAGCATATAAATAGTGTACTCTACAAAATAATGTGGAGTTAAGCCTGTTAATTTTAAAAAATACTAAAAAAATAGAATCATAATGGAAATACCATATTTGTTGAGATACATAGCTGGCATATACATCTAAAAAAAGTGTGGCTTGTTAAACCAAAAGTAATTTATGAATACTTGCCGACGTGGGACCACTTTTTTTAGTAACGATTAATCAAACGCGTTGCTATTTCAAATCCAGTAGTCATATTAAAGTTACTTTTCCAAATCTCTGCGTTGCTATTTTTTTTGTAATTTAAATTAATCCCTATGTACGTCTTGGGGAGCAACCGCCGTTTACATGTGACGCTTATCTGCGGCGACAGAAACATAAACAATACAGGCAGGAGGGAGATGCACATGCTGTTGCTGGAAAAACAGGAACTATTTTGATTATCTGTCCCCAAAGTCCGATTATTATAAGCAGCTTTGGGCTTGATTTTTCTGAAATCGCTTTCAAATTTCATGAGTCACGGGTTTAAGTTTTTGGGCTTGATTTTGAACCTGAAGTTCTTATTTGGACTTGGAAATAAGCAGACATATAATAAGCCCCTTAATTTATCTGACGTCCAAGTAGTTTTAGTCAGGCCTGCAGGTACATCTATTCCCGGATGATCCATCTCGCTGTGCCTTTGGTAAGGTAATATATTTGTTGTGAGTGACCTTGACTTTTGCATTGCGCTTCAGAAAACTGCAAAATCGAGACTAATATGATCAGTGCAATAAACGTGAAAACAGCCATGAATGAACGTGTTGGTAAAGTTGCCCAACTAAACGCATTTAGAATCTTTCAGTGTCACAAATCTGCGGACAAGCCCATAACACAGAACCTAGAGGCCGAGGTAGGAGGGGGCTCTACAATCCTATTTATAGTTTTCCAGACAATAGTGGAAATCACAAAAACATACAAAAAAACACTAAGGTTTTTTTTGTTTGTGTGTGTGTTGTAACCATTAATCTCCCGTTCAGTTCAACCTTATAAGCGGAGATACATACTTGATATTACTATAATTAAATAACTTGCAATTAATTATTTGCAAAGCTCAAGCTTTTCACAAGTGGTGGAGAAAAATAAAAAAATGTAACTTAGTAGTTTTCCAAAAAAAGTAATCACTAATCTACTCTTTCAAGTATAAGTAATCGATTAAAGTTAATTTTTCAAAGTAACTATGCCATCACTGCTTACCAGTGTCTTGATCTTGTGACAAGAACTGCACTCTTCCCACATGAAAAACAGAAAACTTGAATTGTTCCTAGATTTTGTCCACAGAAACAGCAAAACATGACCACCTAAAAAGGTAAATGGTATGCACAAAGGTATTAGTTGAAACGAGATATGTACATATAACAAAAAAGAAAAAGTTACAAACATCTCTATCCCTCTTATGACAGATAGTGAATTCAATCTATCTATCTATCTATCTATCTATCTATCTATCTATCTATCTATCTATCTATCTATCTATCTATCTATCTATCTATCTATCTATCTATCTAGCCAACATTACCTATCAACTATTCTGTTAAACGCTGAAATGAGTCATTCTCAAAAAAGATATTTAATTATATGAGTGTGTAATTTATATATTTTTTCCTTGCGGTATGATTAGCATAATTGCTAATTTGGGCAAGCATCTACGAGACCGAGCCCATAATGCTATGACTGACACAAAGTCTCTATCACGCTACCCATCAACTATTCTGTTATTCTATAATATTATAAAATACGGCGTATTTGAAAAGAGATATAGTAATACGCACCTTTAATTTCTTTCTCTGAATCTTGCGTCAGGTCCCATAGAAATGAATACTATTTTCTTCGACTCCCCCTAGTGGTCTGGAGCACTTCCGTTTTCAACACTTTTTTGTTTGCTGCATTTCATTTGGGGGTGTATTCTTTTTTGTTTGCGTCTCTCTTTTTGTTTGCTGCATTTCATTTGGGGGTGTATTCTTTTTTGTTTGCGTCTCTCTTTTTGTTTGCTGCATTTCATTTGGGGGTGTATTCTTTTTTGTTTGCGTCTCTCTTTTTGTTTGCTGCATTTCATTTGTGCACATATTCTTTTTTGTTTGCATCTCTCTTTTTGTTTGCTGCATTTCATTTGTGCACGTGTCTTTTTTTTGTTGGCATGTTTTCTCTGTTGCTGCGCATTTGCACCTGTCGGCCACCGTACGAACCTGGCAGGGGCCGACGCATCCGAAGCGGTTGCTGTCTGTGGGGCCCGACGCAGGGCTCGTAGATGGCGGGGATTTACACCGCGCCAGCTGGGACGGGGAGAGCAGGGGCCGTGGAGGCGGATTACATCATCCGAACCGACGACACAAACCAGCCCATTCTTGGCAGGGTCCAGCGATCGTGAGTTAAAAAAGAGTCCGGGAATCACTCCATTTTTCTCCAAGAAGCAGTGGAAGATTGTGCCAGGAGAGCCTTAAACTTTAACAGTTGGCCGCTGCATTTACCCCGGCGGCGCCGGCGTTTACGCCGAGGGAGTGGAGCAAAGGTGTGGCAAGGATGAGCAGGTATCCGGCCGGGGAAGAGAAACGGCCGAAACGTTGAATGAGCACCGTAATCATTGTCAATTTTTACTAGATTCTTGGCAAAAAGGCGAAGATCCAGCAATGTTTGGCGATCATAGACGAGCAATGAACCGGTACCAGGCAAAACAAACAAAAACAGCAAACAAACAAACAGCATTGACAGGAAGAGACTACAGGCCACACACACTGGCGCCATCTTGGATAATTAATTCAGCAGTGATCCATCTTTACAACATTCGGTTTATATGATTGTTTATATGATTTCCTGAATTGTCAGAGAACCCATAAATTCTTTGATGCTGCTGATCTCAAGCCAAAGTCTCTTTTCAGTTACACATTTTGTAGATTTGACAGCATCAAGGAGGGAATGGTTGTCCGTTACACAGGTAATGGGTAGGATGTTGTGCGTGCTATCACCAACCAAGATCTCTGAATAGAGTGTAGTAAGAAAAACAGCACTATCAATCCCATCTGCTAGTGCCAAAGACAACTCCGGCTAACGTGCTTTGTACCACTCTCCTGATCCGTCTTGATTGCCAGCATATGGGTGAAAATTTTCCATCTTCTCCCATCAGCATGAAAAAATGTCCTCCTTGTGTCCCTCCATCTGAGAGATTTCCCATTGAGGAATCGCTGAACACCACTAGCTTGTGGTATTTGATGTCTCCTAAGCATTGGAACCTAAGGGTAACTTCCTCAGATTTAAGTTTTCTGATCAGTTTGTTTGCACAGTGTAATGTTTGAATTGTAGTATGTTTTGTGTTTGACGCCAAGATAGATATGTCACACATGATGTCAGGTCTGCTCTGTCTTGCTACCCACAGAATCTGTCTAATCTTGGATTTTAACATGTCCATTTTTGTGTCTGTTAATGGAGCCTCCCGCTGTGGTGCTCTGATGGGATCCATAAGAACAGGCTGTAGGTTTTTAATGTATGCACGCTGTTGTATTCTGATTTCATTCTGCAGAGAATGAACCTCCATCCCAATGTAGTTTAAGCTGTTATGTTCTTCTTCAGTTTGGGGATAATAGTTGAAGAAAAAATGTCTGAACCACCCCATACAAAGTCATCTACATGGCATGCAAGAACTCCTGTCATCTTACAGAAATCATCTTGCCAGTAGAAGACAGCTAGATCAACTATTGACACAGTTCCTCCCAGGTTCTGCATTGTTTCTTTCACCTTGTTGTACCAGAACAAAGAAGCATCTGCCAAGCCATAAACACATTTATTTAACTTCCATATGATTCCTTTGCTCTCTTCCTCTTGAGGTGGACGGAGATACACGTGTTAAATCTTTACCTTGCAAAAAAGCTGCTTTGATGTCCATAGAGTTCAGCTTCCATTTCTTTTGACATATAACAGCTATGTTAATTTCTTCAAAGCCTCTTTCAACCAGTCTAGCTTTGGGTACTATGCCTGCTTGTGTTTTCTTGAGTGTGCACACCCACCTCGTTGATATGCATTTCTGACCTTCATCTTTTTCCTCCACAAATACATTGTTTCTTTTCCAGTTCTCAAGTTTAGTTTGTTTAGCATGTGAGAAAATATCCTCGTTCACCACTAATATTTCATCTCTGTTGTCAGTATTGGTCTTGATATTTTCAACCACTTCAAGGTTGCTTACTTGTCCTATATCAACTGACCCTGTGGATCCAGCAATTTCCTCTGGCTCAGTGTATTCCAAGTTGTACCGGTTTTTGTGTTTCCCACTGGCTTTTCCTACCCGGCTTGTTATTTTTCCAGCATATATTTGACCTGTTTCTTTTTCTGTGTACTTAACACCTTGTCCAGCTTTTAGTTTTATTCCTTCACTTACGGTTGTTGTGTGTGCCAGCGGGAGACCATCCTCTTCAGGTTGTACTGGATAACAGGAGGATTCGTTCTTTTCTGCAACACTGTGATGGACCGAGCTTAAAAAAGGACAAAGGTATTCAAAACATGAGAAACATTTTCAATTTAATAGTTCCAAAAAATAATGAATCCAAAATCAAATGTCAATGACAAGTAAATCATACAAAATAAGAAATTTGGGCCCAACTAAAATGAGGTCAACTAAACACTAACTGAGCTCAAACAAACTGACTTCCAAACAAAGAACAAAGGACTGCTTAAATAGGGATGGAATAACACAATCATTCAGTAAATCATTCAGAAAAATATTAACTAAAGAATAAATGCAAATTAAATACTAACATGATGTTGTGGTGGTAGAAGCCTCCACCACAAACACCAAGTAGTTTATCGTTTGTTGGTGCCATCTCCTCCTCATGTTCGCTTTCAAAATCATGTTCTTCATCAAGTACCGCTGCTGGTGTCTTTAAAGGTGGTTTTAAATGGAGTTACTTTTTCATTTTCTTCTAGTTTCTCTTGTGTCTCATTCACTTTTCTCAGCTTAGACTGGTGTACTCTGACTTACGTCCCACCATACCTGACGAATATTACTACACCATATTGGCTAATAACCACACCTGGCCCTGACAGTCTGTACGTTTAAAGTAGACTTTGTCTCCTGTCTCATATTTGTCATCTGTGGGTCGCAGCTGTTTTCGGAGGGCTCTTCAGATCCTCTCAGAGCATTCAGCCTCAGCAAAGGCTTTTCTCATGCCATGCAGTGTTGCAGTGTGATGAACCATCTATGTATTGACATCAGTTTCCAATGCTGGAGGTTTATCAATTAGAACTGAAGGCAGGTTTGGGTTTTGACCAAAAACAAGTTGATAGGGACTGTAGCCATGTACACTGTGCATGCTGTTTTTTGCCATCAAAGCCCAGTCCAGGGCCATTTTCCAGTCACATTTATTGTCTCTCTTTACCTTGAGTAGCATTTCAGTGAGAGACTGATTGTGTCTTTCCAGTAGGCTGTTGCTTCATGGACTGTATCCAGCAGTGGTTTTAACCTCAATGTTAAAATGTTCAGCCATGTCTCTTATTTCTTCATTGTTAAATTCACCTCCATTTTCAGTGAATAATCTGTGTGGTGGGCCATGAACACTTATCCAGCAGTGAATAAAGTGCTTCACTATCTCTTTGGTCTTTTTGTGGTGATAATGCTCCCTGCACTGAATCTCGTAAAATAGTCAGTAGCATGTAGATACCACAGTCCTGGCTCAACCTCATGTAGGTCCACAGCTACAGTTTCATTATACATTGAAGCCATGGGTAAACCCACTGCAGGTTTAGGTTTCGCTCTACTGTACCGAATGCATATTTCACAGTTCTTTACAATTTCCTTTAGGATTGTAATGCTTTCATCATCAGTGTTGCCTGAGCAAGACAGTTTTTGTTGTCTGTCAACTGATGCATGTCCAAATTGTTTATGTAGCTTTAGCAGTACTGTTCTTTTCTCTTTTGTTGTCATGTTTTCTGTCACAATGAGAATTTGATCTTCATCATTTGTCTAAGAGCTTGAATGCTAACACTGCATCTGGTAGTTCCATTTTGAACTTACGTAACTTGTTGTACCGTCGTTCAAATTTGATGATGTAATTCATCATGGACATGTCGCGCTGTCTGTTGATCCGATCAAACTCAGAGTAAGCTTCGTACTGTCGATCCTTTTCTTCTTTTAAAAATACTGAATCCAGCTTGTTTAAAAGAACAGTCATTCCTGTATTGTCGTTGAGACGTTCTGCAGCGATTTCCAGAGTGCTTTCTCTTGCTCTTCCTGATAGTGACAGGGTAACCGCTAGGGCCTGCTTTTTTTGTCTAAGTCAGTAACAAGTCTCCAGATTTCAATCTCATTTTTCCAACTTTCGTACGACGTCTTCCAGCAGCGGCCATCCTCTGCTACCACTGTTGACTCAATAATCACACTCCTGATGTTATCATCCACACTTTAATGGTCACAATTAACCACTCAGCGGCCTCTTACACACTCTCTTTTCCCCCGCCCCCTGTTCCCTCACATTTAACACATGTGCAGTATGCTACTAATAACTTATGCACACACCACTTCTTCAGTTTTATAGTTTTTAGAATTATTTCACAGGTTTTTAACTTTTTTCATTTGGAGTATGATTGTAGAAATATTACTTCAAATGAAATTAAAAATCTAATCAAAAAAGCTGTGGACCTGTTCATCTGTTTTATTTTATGCAGTCAATTTTAAAAGACCTCCAGTTTTGGGTAAGGGTGGATGTGGGTACAGGAGGTGTCTGTTTCTCTGATTTAATAATTAATTTAATTAGACTTAACTGCCTGTGGGAGGTGCTCTGGGAGTATAGGATTGGGGGTCCATTACTACTGGCCATTCAGTCTCATTCCAAATGATGAGTCTGGTTTGCATTGCCAGCAGTAAGTCGGACCTCTTCAGGGTGAGACTTGGACTTCACCAGGGCTGCCTGTTGTCACTAATTCTGTTCATAACTTTTATGGACAGAATTTCTCGGTGCAATCGGGGGGCGAAAGAGGTCGAGTTCATTAGTCTTGGAATTCTGTCTCTGCTATTTGCAGATGATGTGGTCCTGTTGGCGTCATTGTGCTTGCAGCTCTCAGCAGCCAAGTGCGAAGCGGCTGGGATGAGAATCAGCACCTCCAAATCTGAGGCCATCGTCCTCAGTCAGAAAAGGGTGGACTGTCTTACCCGGGTTGGGAGTGAGGTGCTGCCTCAAGTGGAGGAGTTTAAGTATCTTAGGGTCTTGTTTACGAGTGAGGAAAGAATGAAACATGAGATTGACAGACGGATTGGTGCAGCTTCTGCAGTATTGCATACTCTGTACTGGTCCGTTGTGGTGAAGAGGAAGCTGAGCTGCAAGGCAAAACTTACATTCCTACTCTCACCTCTGATCATGAACTTAGATCCCGGGAAAGACCCAGAACAAGCTGAAGAGATTATGTCTCTTGGCTGGCCTGGGAATGCCTTGGAATCCTCCTGGAAGAGCTGGAAGAGGTGGCTGTGGAGAGACATGCCTGGGCTTCCCTGCTCAAGCTGCTGCCTCCATGACTCGACTTTGAAACAAGCGTCAGATAATGGGTGGATGGAAATTGTAAAATTTGTGTGGTTAGTGATTCAGGAAACAAATGTCTGTCAGACTAATACTTATACTCAGGAGCTACTACTAGTGGAAGGTATGAAGGTTATGGAGTTAGCATAACTAGTTAGCCTATCAGCTACGAAGAGCTAACCAACATTAGCAATTTCAGGCACTGATGTTTGACAAATTCTCATGCCTTGTATTAAACTATGAAACCCTTGTTTTAATTAAAAAAAAAACAGTGATACAGTATGTTTTAAACTCATGCCACTGCAGGTCTGACTCTCCCTGAGCTAACAGTTAACAGCAAAATGAAGCAGCTTCCTTCCTGTAACTTGGAGCCACAGTGTCTCTTAAACATGGTGGCCAGGAGTTCCAGGAGGTTATCTCATTATCTTGAGTTTGACTTGAGCAAAAGTACCAGTGAATGTTTAGCTGCCTGCTAATTAACAGGTGCTGCGCTAACAAGTGCATGTCTGCTGAGTTTCACTCTGGTGCATGAAATGGCCCATTGAATGGGCGAAGTTTGTACACAATCTCTGGGTTTATTTACTCCTCCTTTGTGGCTTGCCATCACTTCTAGCCAGATCAAACACCGGCTGACTGGTAGGGAACAGACACAGCTGTGCAGGTGTTTTGGTGTGCATTTTTTTTTCTCTTCCTGATTTTATTTCACATGTTTATGTTCACATTTTTATTTAGTGGTGGGTGGGATTTCAAATGTAACTAAGTATACTACTTGAAATAAAACATATTCAAGTAAAAGATAAAGTATAAATCATAATAATCACTTTAAAAAGTAAAACGTTCACAGAATTCATACTTGGTTACAGTAACGTGAGTAAATGCATTTTTACTACTTTCCACCTCTGCTGAGCACTAACTGGTGTAGAGTATGGTTTGTGTTCATTTCTCATTTCTGTTAAACGCATTACAGCTCTATAACATGTTTCATTGAAAGGGATCTCTCAAAGGTACAAACATGTAAAGCTTGGATAAATACTAAATGGTAATGCAGTTCAAACTATAAAATATAATCAAACCTTGATACTTTGATTGCTAAGAAATGAGGTTATGCTTAGTCAATGATAAAATATGAACAAACTTTGATATTGCTAAAATGATTTGATTGTTAAAATGAGGTCATGCTTAGCTTATGGCTGAGTAATCACGAAGAACAGTTGTGTAAGTGGGGTGAGGGAGGCTGAAGGTTCCAGGGCATCATGATATGATAGTATGATTTATAGTATGAAAAGAAGTGGAAGGGGTTATTACTTCAGATACAACTGGCCAACAAACAACACAACACAGGCCAACAAAATTTCACTAAATCACATAAAATCACTCACTTATAAGGTTTACCAAAACTGCTACAACTTTGTCTCTTCTCAGCATCAGATGATCTGAGGGTAAAATTCCAGCGTGAAATGTGAGGGGTGACAGGTCTTTAATTAAGTTTTAGGTTCTTTTCATTCTATGTGTCCAGCACTGGCGAGATGTGATTTATTTCAGTTTAAGAAACGCTTTTCACTTTTTATGGTAATTCTTTATGGAAAAACCACATGAACATCTCATATGATTTTCACGTGTCATATGGATTTCCACGTTTGCACGTTTCCCTTGTGAATTTGATACAAAAATATATTGAATTCACATGAGAAAAATCACATATGATTTTCACATATGAAACTTGTAATTTTTCATGTGAATTTCATGTTTTTTTTTTCAAATTCACACAGGAAATGTGCAAAGCACGTTTCATGTAAAAATAACGTATTTCAAATGTGATTCCATGTTTTACTCCATGGGTTCACATGTGAAACACCTGGTTTTCCCATAAGAGGTGCCACTAAAATATACTTTAAATAAGCTCTCAGTCATGTGTAGGACTTTGTTGAGATTTTTTTTTTGCACTGTCTGAAAAGAGTGAGCCCAAACACATAAAAGGGAGCAGATTTTATAGAATTATCCCATATTACAATAATGGGCCACTCTCTACCACATGCAACCTTCAGTTATTTTGTCTCTGAAAGGCAGAGACGTACAAAGTGGGTTCATTTAGAGGGCTGTGGTGGCTTTACCTGTTAAACCAATGGAGCATCACTTTCATTTCAGCAGCATGAGACAACATTAGCATTGTGAAGGACTCTCACTGCCTGTGATATGAAAATGGGCCAACAATAGGAAGACTACAGGAGTCTGACACTCCTGATGATCCTTTTCATTTAGACAACTAATCTTTTTCAAACAGCTTGAAATAACTTAAAAAATAATATCGTTATTATTTTTAAAATATCCTGTAGTTTTTTGCCTTCCCTTTATTAGAAGTCTGGTTCATTTCCATGTTTCTATCAGTAAAACTCCTCTAAATGTAAGCCTGAACATGAACAGCTCATGTAGAATCAGACCAGGAAACAGACCTTTTATTGTGTGAATGATGAGTCAGCATTTAGACTATTGTGTTTCTGCATTTTTTTATTTGTGTGTTTGTTTGTTTGTTTCATTTTCATGTGTTTTTGCTATCTAATTACTGCTGCATACTTTGTGGTATTTCAGCCATTCATTTATCAAAACATTCAGGTTATTTAGAGGATGGGTGCTATACCTTTTGAGTTTTGCAACTTTTATACTTTTCAAATTATTAAACTTTACTTTGCAAAGACTACTTTTAAATCTCTGAATCCATCATAAGAAGCCTCATTTTAGCTCCTGATTAACAGACTGAATATTTATGGTTGTCATGTTGGGTTAACATTTAAAGTAACTTTGATGTTTTGAAAAAACAGACACACTCAGACAATGTATGCAACATGCTGACAAAACCAGGAGTCAATATGTCGCCACGCTCAGAGCTTTAGCTGTGCCACATGGTTATGGAGTGATGGAAGGTGAACGAATAAAAGATCAACTTATTGCTAATGTCTATCTCAGTGCTGTGAAGAATAAGTGCTGGAGGAGGGCATCACACTGGACAAAGCCCAATCTATCACTTGACAAGTGGAAGCAGCAGTTCAAAAGCTGATTCTGCATCAGCCCACTATCTTAGATGTGTTAAGGGTTTGTTTATCCACAAGGTTCAAGTAAACAACATAGTGCAACTTTTACACCAAAAGTTAATATGTCTTTCACTCAGCGTACATGAAGAGATTTCAGCAGAGCTGAAGCGCTTTCCCCAAACAGGCATCGTTAAACCAGTGGACGCATCTGAATGGGTGAGTCCTCTAGTGGTGGCACAAAAATGCAAAGGAGACTTGAGACTTTGTGTTGATCTTTGTAAACCTAATAAAAGTGCAATAGTTGACTATCACACCTTGCCTCATATGGAGGACTGAAATAGCCTGTACTGTCATAGTTTTGGTGTTTTGTTTGGTTGTCTAGTTCTTGTTCTGCTTTGTTTATCTTTTGAAATTGTGTTCATGTCTTGTCACTTTCACCTCCCCAGTAACTTGCCATGCCTCCTTCTCTCATTCCTTGCTGTCAGTTACTTTCCAGTTTCTCATGCCACACCCACATTACCATGACTACTCAATTACTGCCATCATTCTCACCTGTTTGTAATCACTCACCTGTGCCCATTTTCCTCCTGATCCTCAGCCTTCATATACCGGTCTTTGTTCTTCATTCCTTACTGGGTCATTCCGTTTCATGCTGTGTTTTCCACGTTGTCCTCGGTTGTCTTGTCTTGTTATACCTCGCTTTGTCCCTCGTTTTGAATTTTGGATTTTTGTTATTGTTAGTTTTGCTGCCTCGTCAGCCCATTAGTTTTGTCAGTTTATTTTAGTTAATAAATTAGTTTCCTTTTAACTATGAGTCTGCGTCCTGGGTTCGCCTCTGTCTCCACGCTTTATGACATGTACACCTTGAGAGCTGTAGTCTTACTGCTCTCATAACACATGAAGGACATTTCAGTTCTCACAGGTTCCCTTTGGACTTGCTTCAGCACCATCTGCCTTCCAAAAGATTATGCACATAGTTCTGAATGATTTGTCAGAAGTACAGAACTATTTAGATGATATTATAGCATATGGGAACTCCAAGGAGCATCATGAGGAACACCTACAAGCTGTTCTCCAGTGCCTTAAAGATGTAGGCCTACAGACCAACTTTAACAAAAGCTCTTTTGGTCAGTCAAGTATTCCACTTCTGGGACATGTTGTCTCTGAGTAGGGCCTGCGTTCCAGTCCAGATCACCTGACTGCAATCACTGAAGCTCCTGCACCAAAAGATATGGCGACTCTTCATTCATTCCTAGGCTTAACCTCCTGGACCAGCAAGTTTCTACTAAACTATGTTACTAGTTGAACAAATACTCAAGCTGAACTAAAATGGACTGATGCAGTCCAAACTACAAGTTTCAGTGATCTCAAAACAATGCTCCTAAAAAATCCAGCATTTACAATCTATGACTCTGAACTGCCTACATTCATCACAACAAATGCCTCAGACTTTGGATTGAGAGCTGTTCTGACAGTGTCACTCAGACAATGTGGAACAAATTCTTTATTTGCTGTCTTCTTCCAAGAGGAAGTACTCCACTATGGAGGATGTATATGTGAAGATGCAGATTCATGCTCAGAGCTGATCATCAAGCCCTCACCACTCTCCTAAACACTAAAGGGATGAGTAGAGCTGGCTTGAGAATTTCACACTGGTCAGCTAGACTGATGTGTTTCCAATACGACATGCAGTACAAACCAGGAAGTCAGAACATCATGGTGGACTGCTTTTTATGTGCTCCACCATGAAAAAGGGTGGGGCAAGATGGCGCCTGTGTGTGGCTTTGCCATCCCTCCCTGCATATTTTATATTTTGTGTTTTTAGTTTTTATCCGTCTAGATTAAAATTTTGTCATTTCTGCTGCCTGTGTTTACGACTGAAATGCATTGATGGTGATCAAAGAGTCCTTGATGGATTGTTTTGACTGTTGAGCAGTTCCAGAGGGAGTTTTCCACCTCTGTTTGTTCGCTGTTCACTTGAGTGTTTCCTGCAAAGTTTCAGACGAAAAAAGCGGAAAAGGAGATCCAGAGCTGGTGCCCAGGTTCGCTTAAGATGGTACTGTAGTCTCTCCGCTGAGAGGTGGGGAGTCTCTTGCTGTCTTCGGACTTTACCTGTATCATCCAGTTCGGAGTCTGACACGTCACCTGTAGTTTGGCCATCGTCTACATACTGGCTCATCGTCTACATATCATTCAACTCACATTGAAGGAAATTACCACGCTCACCATTGGAGATCTACTCATTGTAAACTTTCTACTAAGGTGAGCAGTTTACGTGCCACTATCAGATTACGCAAGTGTTCGCGGAGCTGTCATCACTGCGCATGGCCCTCTTCAACGCTCGCTCCATCAGCGACAAGTCTTTTGCCTTGAATGAACTGATTTTGAAGGAGTCCCTTGACTTTATGTTTTTAATTGAAACGTGGCAGCATAGTTTGGATTATATTCATCTGCGGGAACTCTGCCCAGGTAACTTTTCTGTGCTTGGCACACCTAGGGAAGCGCACCGAGGTGGTGGATTAGCAGCTGTGTTCAAGGATCGCTTTTCCTGCAGACTTGTTAAACCAGCTTCATTATCTGCTTTTGAACTACAAATAATCAAAGTTGGCTCTTTGAATATATTTTATTGTATCTTAATCTACTGTCCTCCAGGTTCAGCTAGTCAAGAACATTGTTTCACCATCTTTTTTCTTCTCCAAGTGCTTTTACAATCGCTGACTGCAATCATTTTTTAAATTATTTTATTGACAAAGTTGCCAGCATCAGGGCTTGTATCTCTCCAGCACCCTTGCACTGTTTTGTCCTCTGTCCACTGATACTTGGTCCTTTTTCACCCCTGTGCCAATTCAAGACATCACAGAACCTTTTGGTCAAATGAAACTGTCTTCCAGCCCCCTTGATGTCCTCCCCTCATCTCTTTTTAAAGATATTTTCAACTGCATTGGCCCCAGTGTTGTAAAACTGGTTAATTTATCTCTTTGTTCTGGCTCTGTAGCCCGCTGTTTCAAAACTGCTGTTGTCTGTCCTCTGTTAAAAAAAACTAATTTGGACTCTTCTCTACCTGAAAACTACAGACCTATCTCCAAACTACCAACTGTATCAAAAATCCTTGAGAAGGTTGTGGCAGAACATGTAAGTAGCTTAGAGGCAAATTACATTTTATACACTTTTCAATCTGGTTTTTGCAAATTACACTCCACTGAAACAGCATTATTAAAAGTTTCTAGTTGATGGCAGCTGATTCTGGATGGCAGCTGATTCTGGAAACTACTCTGTGCTGGTTTTATTGGACCTAACTTCAGCTTTTGACACTGTGGATCACATTGTTCCTATTAGCAGATTGAAAGATTTGTTTGGTATCGCTGGCTCTGTTTTAAACTGGTTCATTTCTTATTTATCTGAAAGGTCTTTCACTTTTTTCATGAATCAGGCTTACTCTGTGGCTGCACCGCTGTACCCCAAGGTTCAGTTTTGGGCCCTATCCTTTTCCTTTTGTATCTTTATCCCATAAGAGACATCTTAAAAAGTTGCAGCAATGTATCTTTTCATCTATATGCTGATGATATTCAGTTGTACTTTTCCTTTCGATACTCTGAGCTCTACAAACTGTCTGAATTAGGCAGATGTCTGTCAGAAATCAAAATTTGACTGAACAATAATTACCTGCAGTTAAATGCAAATAAGACTGAGACTCTTGTTATAGCCTCTGACAATAAAATCCCTGTAATCTGGCAGCATCTTGCCTTTTTAACTCCTTCAGTAAATAATAACCTCAGAAATTTGGGTGTTGTTTTTGACAGCTTATTGTCTTTTGACGCTCATTGTAAAACGTTAGTTCGCAACTGTTTTTTTCATTTAAAAAACATTTCTAAGCTGCGGCCTTTTGTGTCACAGAAATAACTTGAGATGATTGTTCATGCTTTTATGTCTTCTCATTTAGATTACTGTAAGTCTTTTTACGTGTTTAAGTAAATCCTCCTTGGCCCGCCTTCAGTCTGTGCAAAACACTGCAGCAAGGTTACTAACTAAGACCCATAGAAGAGCTCACATAACTCCTGTTCTGGCCTCTCTGCACTGGCTCCCTGTAAATTTGAGGATGCATTTCAAAATTTTGGTTTTAACTTTCAGGGCACTTCATGGTCAGTCTCTCAAACATATCTTGGCTCTTTTGAAGCCTTTCTGTCCTTCCAGGTCTTTGAGGTCCTCAAATCAGATGTTGCTGGTGGTACCACGCACCTTTTATAAAACACGTGGTGACAGAGCGTTTTAAGTGGTTGCTCCCAGGCTCTGGAACGCTCTCCCCCTGTCGCTGTGTTGCTCAGACTCCACGGTCTCTTATAAGAAACATCTTAAGACATTTTTATTCAGACAGGTTTTTAATTAGGTGTTGGTTTAATGTTTTTAAGTTATGTATGTCTTTTTGTTGCTCTCTGTTCAGCACTTTGTGACGTTGCTGTCTGTGAAATGTGCTATATAAATAAAGCTTACTTACTTACTCCCCTGAGCACCATTAACCCAGCTGGAGCTCCTGAACAGGATTTGGTCACAACGACAGCAGAAATCTCTTCTCTCCTGAATGCACTCTTGCTTGTTGATTTTAAAGGTGAATGTGAAGACAGTCCACTCAGGATGACCTAAAGCGATGAAGGACCCTCCAGAGGAAATCAAATCTTACTTTCTTGTGCAACGTGAACTGGCTACAGGAACACCACTGCTATTCTTTCCCCAAGTGTTTTTGTTGTTGTTTGTTTGTTTGTTTTGTAATTGAAGGAAATCCTTCCACCTTGTAATGGACCACAGTTGACATCTTCTGCATCTGTTGATTTCATAAGTGAACATAGCATGAAGCACATGTGTGAAATGCTATGATAAAAACTCTATTCAGGCAGAAAAATGACCCTGGAAGACTGAAGTTACTGAACTTCTTCACAGCTATTGGGCTTCACCTCATGCCACAACTGGTAAATTCCCTTTCCAGCTTATCAGAGGAAAATCAATGAGGACAAAACTGGACATCCGGCCACCACCTAAGGACAATGGACAGTACAACCATATTAAAGGTAAATATGTTGTTCAACAAGCCAAAAGTGCATGTTACATAAACAAAATGAGAGGATCAAGCAAAGTCACAGTTGGAGCTACAGGTGCACAAAGGTTTTCAGGTGGGAAAAGGAGAGACCCAGTACCACAATCCTTTGTTAGTACAGCAGCAAACTGGCCTGAGCTCATTCATCCTCAGTGACAGGAAAAGATGGAATGCAGCACAACTTTCACTTTGTCCAAACGAAACACCAGTTTAACTGATACAGCAGAGTAACCCTTTACCCCAAAATAGACGCCAAAATGAACTGTTCTACAATGAGAAAGACATGCACCAAAAACTCCACACTCTCTGCTTTCAGAATTGAGAAAGCTCTTCAGATGAGAAGCAAAAAACCTTCAGCTACAGAATAGAAGTCCAGTTGTTTTTGTTTTTAACCTTTTTTGAATTTATCATTTCCTGGATGACCTATAAAGACTTTTGACTGAAAGAAGTACAGAGTGAGACAAAGGGGGCAATGTTCTGTAATGGCATCTCCACAGTCGCTGTAATAAAGTTTGTGAGTTTGATCGTCACCTCCTATTTTAGTACAACCCCTCAACACATGGTCTTTTCAAATTAACTGTGGAAATAATGGACTCTCCATGGATTCTCTAATGGACTTTGAAAATTCCCTGAATTAACCTTTTACTTATAGAAGAAGAAATTAAAGCGTTTACTCAGATTATTTCAGTTTCTGAGCTCAGGAAAGTGACTGAGTTATTCTGAATGATAACCCTTTTCTCTAAGTGTTGTTTATTTATAAGATAATGTGAAGTGAAAACACAATCTGGTACTCAGTCAATTTAACAACTTCATTATCAGCTCACTGTATGAAACTAGTTATGTTTATAACACAAATGATGAAGCATAAATAATATATAGAGATGTTAATTGTGTGGTGGTGAATGGGCAATGGATTAACTGCCACACAACCTTGGGCTGGATCTACTAATGCTAATACATTTAGATCTCATTATTATGATTTTCAGGCTTGTTCAAAATGCTTATAATTATTTAAAAGTCTCTAATAAAAAGTGTCTCATCTTCTTTTCTGCCTGAGCTGCTAAGTTTAAAAAATAATGTGAACTAGAATTGTATTTAAAATATTTGCTAAGTCTAAACAGTAAATATGTTAAAGATAATTTGTAAATCACAACAGGAAGCCATATTTCAACTGCTGCTGTTTTTCGTTTGACACTGTTTTTCCATTTCCTCAGTTATTAATTGTTTAACATATTATCAAATTTTAATGTTGACAGGATCAGAATAAAGAAAGAAAAACATTCCTTTTCAAAACTGTACGAACAGCTTCACTGGTGTTTTGATTTCTAGTACACAAAGTGGCAAGGGGCTTAACAAAAGAGGCTGCTACTTCATTGTTTCTGATAATCTGAGTTTGCACAGTTGTTACTTTCAGTGAAAGTGCTCTAGATGTAATAGTTTAAAACACATCCAAGTCCCCAAACTACAGACAGAAGAAAATCTCCAAAAAGAAGTGTGTGCTGGTGTAGATTCTCAGTCATCCAGGCCATGGTAAATTCAAAAAAGGTTAAAAAACAAAAACTGGACTTCTATTCTGTAGTTGAAGACGTTTCACTTCTCATCCAAGGAGCTTTCTCAATTCAGAAATAGAGAGTGTGGAGTTGAGCTTTTAAAGCTGAGATGTGATGTAAGCTGGATTGCTTGCAAATAGTTCTCACTCTTCTAACAATAGAGGCTCATTAAGGTCCTTGTTTGTCTGACTCACTGAAAGGGCCACTCTGGTCACGTTGTTAGAAAAAGAAGTGTGATTTATTTACATGATGAATAACATATACACAATAAAGCAAACAAGTTCAGAGTAAATAAAAGCCAAAACGATAAACAAAGTTGTATTTTTTCTAGTGAGCTTCCTAAAACCTAAGTGAAAATAAACACTAATTAAACCTGGCTTCCTTATCTAATAAAATCCGGAGAAAACTTGATCTAAAGGAAATGACAGTTCACCCCTACAGTGTCTGTAATTAACATATACAAGTGATTTGGTTTATTTACAAAGTGTACAGTTACAAATAAATGCTTAGAAGGTTCACTAAATCACAAATTACTATGAATGTTTTTGAGGGCCGAAAGGCAAAACTCTGCTGCTGTTAAAAGATGCAATTGGACTGCTGGATTGCCACAACGTCCAGATGTTGGGGGAATACCACAAGCAAATGGCAACCTCGATGAGGCCACAAGGAAAGGTGCCACAGCCAAATACCTCCAACGAATAAGGCAAGTCCTGAGAAGCCAGCTCAATGGCAAGAACAAGATCCGGGCGATAAACAGCTATGCCTTACCAGTAATCAGATACCCTGCAGGAATAATTAACTGGCCAAAGGAGGAGATGAAGACCACAGATGTTAAGACTCAGAAGCTACTAACCATGCATGGAGGGTTTCACCCCAAATCCAGCATCCTGAGACTGTACACAAGCCGTAAGGACGGAGGCAGAGGACTAGTGAGTGTGAGAGCCACTGTCCAGGATGAAACATCCAAGATCCATAAATACATCAAGGACAAGGCCTCAACAGACAATGTACTCAGCGAATGTCTCAGACAGTGGGGAACAGAGGACGAGGTGCTGGAGGTACCATGATGGGAGGACATGGAAGGTGAGTGTGCATGTGAATGGTTGTTTGTCTTGTTTGTCTCCATGTGGCCCTGTGATGGACTGGAGACCTGTCCAGGGTGTCCCCTCAAAACATGTTGAATAAACTACAATGCAGCTGGATATAAAATAGTTGCCTTTTTTATATTCTGATTAAAGTTTCTTCTTGTGGCTACAAATATACAGTTTCTGTTTACACTGCCAAAAGTGAAAGGGCAATAATGTTTCCACTCATGTCTATGTGTGTTTGTTTGTTACCTCTGCCAAAGAGGTTATGTTTTCAGTAGCATCTGTTTGTTTGTAAGATTACTCAAAAAGTTATGAACAGATTTTTATTACATTTTCAGGAAAGATCAAACATGCTGCAAGGAACAAGTGATTATATTTTGGTGATTATCCAATCAAAGTTTAAAGTCAAAGGTCAAAGTCACAGATAGACACATGCTCTAACTCTGCAACTGTGGATTTCAAGGTGATTGGGTCAAAGTTCTACGTCACAGATGATCATGTGCTCTAACTCTGCAACAGTGTAATGTCATGGGTCAAAGATGAGGCATGTTAATTTTAAGTTTCATGGGGTCAAAGGTCAAGGTCAAAGGTAACCCCTTTGTTAAAAACTTGTCTCTGTTCCTATATTTGGCCCTTTTGTTTCCTCCACCAAGGAGGTTCTGTTTTGTGTTGTGTCCATTGGTTTGTTTGTCTGTCTTTTAGCAAGATTATGTAAAAACTAATGAATAGACTTCATGAAATGTTGGGGTTGTCACAAAAAACAATGGATTACATTTTGGTGGTGATCCAGATTATGTTCCTAATTCACTATTTTTTAATCATGCTGTGGCCTTGGTGGAGGTTTGTGCTCTCTGAGTGCTTCTAGTTGTTGTGTTATCAAAAAATCTCTTGAACTACTGGAGAAATCTGAATGAAACTCTTAGAAAGTAATCAGTGGAGGCACATTTAGAAATGATTAACTTTGGATTTCATCTGATTTAAGATGCCTGCCACAGCTAATTGATATTAGCATACACATTCATTTTAAAGTTTGATGTAAGAAATAGTCATTTTCAACATATATTCCAACTACTATTGCATCTTACAAGATCTTGCAATATTGCATGATATTTCAAAGAACATCATTTGCTAAGTTTGATCAAAACCGCCATAACTTTGTCCTAGGTCTTTAACTTACTTTTCACTTGAAAAGTTAAATGGTGGCTTCAATTCAAAAATAAAATAATTAATTTCACAAATTTGACAAAGTTTAATAAAACTGTATCCATCAAAAAAATCAATATATCAATAAGTTTTTCATTTTAAAGTATAATTCACAGCTTTATTCTGGTGTTAAAAAGTCTGCCTGTAAGTCATTTATACATAAAAATCATTTCAGTCTGCACAGTTTTAAATAACCTCATGCCTCGTTTCTCCTGATGTGTTTTCATGAGAAAGAGTTGGCTGATGTCAGGCTAATGTTAGCTCTAGAGTGCTTTAAAATGTCAGCTGAAGCTTACTACTTGCACCTAACTTTTAAATATGGCTAGGAATGTGTTTCATTAATTTTAAGTTTAGCTTCAACAGAATTTGGAATGATGGGATTTTGCTGACATCTCCATACAGTATGTGAATTTTAGTGCTGTTTGTTTTGCTCTATACCATCGACACATCAGTGGATAAAGCTGTTTGCTGAGTAGTCATCATTTATACCTTCACCCCACCCCTCAACAAATACCTGTCATAATGACTTGTGATCAGTGTCTGCTAACCACAGTCACTCCTATGACCCCATCCATTTTCTTTTTTTTTGTGTTTTTTTTGGGTCAGAGTGGTGCAGACTGTTAAGGGTGACCAGCTGAATATCTGAGCGACGTCTCATATACCACTCTAATGCTTTTCAGTCATTCCACTTTTCAGCTCAACGGTGATGGAGTCGTTTTCCCTTTTGCCAGGAACTGTCAGTGTTTTTGCTGACATTGTTGCAGAAGCATATAACTGTCACACACACCATGGGAAACACAACGATGTGACAGCAACACTCCTGACTATGCAAGGGGGAAAAGAGGCACACAGCAGGGTGGCTCATGTTCCGCAAGCAAATTTGTGTGCAAATGAAATTTTGTTTATGAAAGTTCAAGCATAATTTGTATAAAAAATATCTGTTCCAACAAATTCAGATTTAGAGGTTTGACAGTCAATTAATGAAAGAATAAAAAAGAAAGTTTTCTGCCCAGTAAAGCCAGCGATATTTACAGCCAACAGTTCCTGTTTATGAGTTAAAATGCAGCACATATCAAAGACCATGTTTTGGGAGGGTTTTTGTGGTATTATTTGTAGAAAAAAAACTATAATCCAGTTCACAGTTTAAAGTCAAAGAACTGTTCAGCAAGCAAAATGAGTTAATTATGAATACTGACTTGCCTTTGCAAGTTATAAGGTTGCTTGGAATTTTAAAGAATAAATACTTTTAACTTTCCTACTATTTGCAACTCTCACACCAAAGAGTTTTGATTGGTCATGCAAAAACTGGCTCCAAAAACACTAACAGGAAGTTCATAATAAATCAAAAATTTCTCAGTGGGTGGACATGTTTTAATCATGACTGCATGAAGTGGACACAGCTTGACATGTTGTCTAAAACTGCGTAAGCAGCCACTAGCTTCTTTTCTTTTTTGGTCATTTTTTTCTAAACCAATTTTTTTCTGCTGTGTCTTTACAGTGGTCTTCAACTAAATTTTAGCAAGGTCCACCTAAATAATTTTTTCCTCTAGCATCACCTGTCTGTGCAGTCATGTTTGTTTCCATGTTAGAGACTTAAAAAAAATTTGATGCCCTGATTTAAACCATGGGTTCAGCAGAACTTTAACTGTGTTTGTAGTTTAGGGCCATGGTGAGTATCATAATTCAGGATATTCAGGTGCAATGGTGGTCAGCCACTTATTCTCTGTGTTGCAAATTCAAATTTTAGTGCTCTGATCATTTTTGCTTAATTTTGTAGTAACACTTTATTAATCACCATTGTCTCTGAATGTAGGGCACCTTCAGAATGTTTTTTAAAGGGAGGAACAGATGATCCTGGGATGGCACACCGAAGCCAGAAGTCTTAACAGGATAAAATTTTGAAATTTAACTTTTAACAAGGAACTATTCTGTTCTTCCTTAATACTGCATTTTAATAGAACAAAATCTATTGAGTATTTTAGTATTTAAACATTCTACTAATTTATTTTTTGAGTATTAAAACATACATGTGATACTGAAGGTTTTCCTTACACTTGGAGACACTCCTTACAGCAATCAAATACAATTCACAATTTAAACTAATCTTTATACACAGCGTAGACTTGGTGCAGTGTTGACAGGTCATGTGACAGAAACAAAATCAAGGTGGCTACCTTCATTAATTAGTCTTGTATCTGCTGTAGTCCTCAGTAATGACAACGGTGTTGCATTTAGATTTATTTTTTAATCAAGCTGAACTACAAGACGTGGTTGTACACTTAATAAATCTGGACTCAACTTGTTAATGCCACACACCACTTACAGCCAAAACCAAACCTTTACTCCTTCTCTTTTGTATTTTATCCACATTTAATCCTTTTCATTTTTTATGAACTAAGAAGAAAATATATGTTTAAAAATATCTGTTAAATAAATTGCAATAAGCTACAACAGTATTTGTGACACTGTTGTAGCTGGTGTTGTTGCATGGCGCAGATACATACTGAACTGATAATACGAAAGTGAATGTTGGGACTTGGGTTTTTGTATTCAGTTTTTTGTCTTCGTGTTTTATTTTGAGTTTATTGTTTATTTTATTCAGTTATCTTGTTAGTTTGGTTCTTGTTCTTTCTGTCTTTGTCTCTTGTGTCTGTGTTTGTTTCATCTTCCCCTCCACAGTTTGTCATCTGTTTACCAGCCATGCCCATCTCCACCTGCCAGTAATTATGTTCACTCACCTGTGCCCACTTACCTTTTTATCCTCTGTGTTTAAAACCCGGTCACTTTCTCCACTACTCCGTCAGATCATTGTTCATTTGTCCTTGTAACATGTTCTTGGTCTGTGTCCTTAGAGTCTTGTTCCGTCCGTTCGTGTGTTCCGTTCTCTACTCTTGGAATTAGTTTATATGTTTGTTTCGCTGCTTCGTCAGCTTTTGTTTTTTGAATTAATAAATTAGTTTTCTTTTAGTTTTTAAGTATGAGTGGTAAAGTGAGTCTGAAGATGTGCCAGGAAAAAGAGTGGTGGGAACCAAGGCTGTCCATATGAAGACCAGACTAGAACTGGGGAATCGTTGTAGAAATTTGATCAGGTGAAGTGGCTGCTGAGCCAGCTTGTACGAAGACCAGATAGGTGAAGGTGGAAGCTAACAATATTCATACCAGGTAGGAAATCGAACTGATGCAGGTGACCTGGCTGATAAAAGGATGAAGCAGAAGAAAAAGACCCAAAACTAAGTTCTGTGCCAAACAAGTATTAACATTAATGCATGGAGTTGTCACTGCCTTACCCTCACAGTTTTGTGGTTCCTGAAACTCATCCATGTTCTACAGGTACTGAGGGGACCCCTCTTGTTTTAGGCAGGAAATCGAGATAGATATTTACGAGGATCTCCTTAAGCAAAATGTCTGTGTCTGCTGTTTTCTGCCACTTAGGCAACCTCAAAATATGTAAAACAAGAGTAACCTCAGCGATACATAAGAAGCCTATCGGTAGGTATAATCTAGGAAACAAAGGGTTTGACAATTTTATGTTAGTCAGATATGAAGCTGGAGCATAGACAAAGTATAACCCTCCCGTGGCCTTCAGGTTACAAGGGCTTAAACAAAGTGGTGACCTGTGACCTTGATCAAAAGGAATCCTTGTAGACCTATGAGATGTCTGGCTGTGCAGTTTGACATTCCTGTCTTACACAGCTTCATATTTGGAGCACAAACAAGGTTTTCTCCAATGGGTAACCTATGACCTTGACCTTTGACCCTGTAGCCTGTAAATCCATAGGGATCATCCTTGACCCTTAAGATGTTCAGCTGTGCAGTTTGGCAGACAGACAGACGGAGGGACGGCGCTGTATCACGATGGGCAAATAATAAAAACGTGTACTTTCGGAATTAAACTCTAAAGGCACACACTTTTGCTGATGGCTATTGAGACCAAGTTGGTCTGATCTTTTATGGACTCAGCTGTCTTGGATCAGTTGTTTAATCTTCTTCTTTTTTTCATTCAGCTGTTCTCTCTTGAGGGGTCACCTCAGCGGCTCATCTTCCTCCATCTAGCTGTCTTCTGTCTTCTCGCTAACTACCTCTATGTCATCTCTAACTACATCCACATATCTTCTCTTTGACCTTCCTCTTTGTCTTTTGAATTAGTTGTTAAATGTAACAGTAAATTTGGATAATTGACTGTGAAGTGGGTTGGGTTTTACTCTTGCTGTCTTTTGGTGTATTTCCTACATACTGATACTTTTTCAAAACCTTAAGACAAGCACACTAAGATATTCAGATATGTTAATATTAGGCCTCCAGGCAGCCTTGTTATAAGTGATGAATAGTTTGTTAGGGAGGTCCTGGAGTTCCTCTGGGGTCAGTGCTTGGATCAATGCTCTTTACTTTGAATACACTTACCTTATGTAAAATTATTAGACAACACAGCATAAATTTCCATTTTTTTTGCCAATTATACTCAGTTTATCCACACAGCCTGGTGATCAAATCAGCTACTTAGATTAGAAGCATGTTTTAAATACATTATTTTTTTCTCCTTAATTCTGCTTTTAAATTCAAACAAAACAGGGGGTTCTGATTTTGGGACCCTGAAAACCCAGATTTTGCAGCCTTTCACTCTCTTTTAAGGTAATAATAATGAAAAGGAACCTGGGTGTTATTTTTGTTCAGATTGGGCCAGAGAAGTTTACAGACTTAAACACTGCTTTGGCAAAGTTACACACTTTGCCAAAGCAGTGTTGAATTACTGAACAACAATTTTAGTATATTTCCATTTAGCCTTAGACAGCAGTTTCAGGTTCTATTTTATGTTGTCTGCTCTGGCCCCACATTAGACTATGGTTGCTGTGGTTTTTAATGCCACATTTCAGACTATGAAATTGCCAATTACCAGAGTCTGCTTCTCAGCGTATGTGTTGCTGAACAAAAATTGGAAAAATTGGTTTTAAATGTGGACGGGTCAGTGGGGAATGTGGCTGGAGCCTGGGGTCCCGGCACCTCAAACTCTGCTGCAAGACTGGCTGCTGGAAGGTGGCTATACGCTGCCTAAGAGGGTCTGGCTAACTAATGGCTTTTTAACAGCGCAGAGCCAGGCTTCTAACATCCAAAGCTACTACAGTATAAGACTACATTTATTACATGTACCATTACCGCTAAAGAAGGCAGAAGAGTAACTAAACATCTGACACACAGAGTAAGTGAGGACAGAAATACTAAGAAAAGTGATGTTAAAGTTATCATAAGGCCAGTGAACCTTAGACACGATTAAAACTGAGAAGTTTGGAAATTTCTGCAGATGCCCTCAAGTGATTTGTGACAATAGAGAGCAAGTGTATTATTAAAAGGGTTTATTTATTGACATGTGAAAGCATAAATCCAACAATATTTGGTAGTCTAAGTAAATAAAATATGTGTCTGTTTAGCAGCAGTTCAAGGCAGGATTTTACTGGGCTGTGACTGTTGGTGATTAGTTGGTGGACAGCATTCATGAGGGAGACTGAAATGTGTGGAGACATTCGCAGGGGTTCTCAGTTTCCTCACAGGACGAGCAGAGGGGTGTGTTTTTTTTTTTTTTGCTTGAATTTTGAACATATTCAAAAACAGTTTGTGCAACAATTTTTCTCTTAAAATAGCCACAAATGTGTCGCAGGCATCTCATACAGTTCTAATCAGTGCTAGAGCTGTATTTTGACACCTGGATGGGAGTTCTAGTCTGACAGAAAACATCCAGGTCTAGAAACCATGGCAATAATAAATATTAATTATTTTAAAACTTTTCCAGCGTCTAGATATGTTTCTAAGGTGTATTCCAATAGATTAAATCATAAACATAGGAGCAGCTGATGAGGTGGGTATAAAACAGGCTGAAGTGATGTCGGTGAAGCTGGGTGACAAAATAATGTGCACAGTCTAGAATACAGCTTTCCAAGCTGTGAGTGTAAAACTAAGCTGTGATTTTTAAAACCTTGCCAAATGTAAAATGCAGCCACATGCCACAGTGGTTGCCAAAAAAAACTGTCACTTTAGGATGTTTTACAGGTGTCTGTCTGATCTAAATTTAGATTTAAAGCCTTAAATAAATAAACATTCCTATACTTGAACTTTCCTTTTTTTCTGATGTTTGTGCTTACTTACTGATGTTTGTTTCTTGTTTACTGCCTACTATTAAAATGGTAAATTTTATTCTCTACTGGTAATAATGTAATTGTAGAAATTCATTTCTGAATAATCACAATGTTACTGCGATGAGGAGAAATTGTAATAATAGTAGCTAAAATAATGAAGAGAGTTGTGTAAATTGGTTAGATATTAAAATGGCCTGCCATACTTTGAGCCAACCTGAGCCAACAGGCAGAGCTGAGTGCACAGGAGATGATGAGAAAGCAAAGAGGATGTGTAAGCGCAAAGGTGTGTGTCAATGTGTAAAGCAGAGGTTGAACAAGTGTGTGTGTTGAGTCACACAAGACACAATATTGTTTGCTCAGATTAATATATATTTTTTAAATTCTAAGTGCTCATGAGAGTCCCGCTGCAATCTCAACTATCTTCAACAAATATATAAAACCTCAAAATGTTTAGGAACAAAGTTGTCTGTATCTGGCCCTGTCCAACAACAGATTATTCATAAATGCGGGTCCTGGTGCTTGAATCAGACTCTTGTCTTGGCATATAGTTTCAGTTGTTCTCGCTGCACAAACTGCTACACACACAGCAGGACAGAAAGAGATGGAGGAAAGAAATTTCTAACAAAAACTCCAGGTCCTGACAAGATGGAGACCAAACCTGTATGAACATCTCATTGTTTCATTTCAGGGAGGATTCACTTTGGAGCGGGTTAAACCAGGAAGTTGTTGTTTTTGCAGCTGCAGATTGTAAAACTCAGGTGATTGTCTCCTTCGATGCACCAGGACAAACAGTCCTCTGTCAGTCCTACAACAGGACTTTACAATCAATATATTTGATAAGAGAAATTATTTTAAACAATAGCAGGCACACATCATTAGATGACACGATGAGCAGCTGGTGGCTGCCAGTGACCACCTTCATGACCACTGACCACCCTCATGTCACAAACAGTGCTGGGAACTGGAATTTGATGCTTCATGTGCAAGCTATGTTGTCTTTGCTCCCTTTTGCAGTAGTCACCACAGTGAGTGAACTTGCATAAAAGATTTGACAATTGTTTTAAGCTGGATGTCATTCCTGATGAAACCTCAGCTTGAACCTGCAGCCTCAGGTTTATGAGGCCACAGGACTGACCACCAAGCTACCACAGCAGTCACTTTTTGTACTGACTATAATTTATGTAAATTATTTTAATAATGGTCAGATTTTCTACTAAATGTTTGAATGATATCTCATTTCAATGTGAGCAAACTGTGTGAGCAAATAACCTTGTTAATATGCCTGAAGTTCCTGAAATCTCATTGGGAAATTTTACAGCAGATTTATACTGAGGCATGTGCCTCAGGTCCTGTTTACATAATGCTGTTTTTGCTGTTTACTTTTTTAACCTCTAACTTACCAGAGGTGATTCCTGATCACCAGCGCTCACATACCTTGATGTAAACATTTTTTATTACTTAGTTTGAACTAACAGAGGTTTGAAGTAAAGGCAGGTGAATGCAGAGAGACAGACCCTCCCCTCTCTCTCCACCAGCACCACCACATTGGATCTGCTCCAAACTCCTCCTCTGATAACTTTGTTTTTTGAGACCCTGTTTATACAACACTGTTTTTAAGTAAAACTGGGACATTTCTGTTGCAATTTGGCCATTTGTGTACACAACAACAACCGTTGTTTTCTCTGACACTAAAATCTTTTGAATCCAGGTCTCAGAGCAGAAGTTTTTGGAAACGCCTGGCATTGGTGTAAAATTGTGCATGCACACTATGGATAGCTGCAGTCAATAGTTTTTCTGTAGATGAACAACAGTAAGAATGGTGGACAGCAGAGTACTGAACAGGTCTATATGTGTTTTCATGCTTTGAGACTGAATTGTTTGCACATATGCACATAGTTGAAATACAAAAGTGACAGCACCAGCTAGTGACCTGGCATAAAAACTACAGTGGATTCAAGATTTTTTGTGGTCTTGTCTAAACGTGTGAACATATAAAATTTTCACAATCAGCATCTGAAAATTTATAACATTTCCAAGAGATTATTCTTCACCTGTAAATGGGGTCCCAGTAGAAAGGGTCTGGTGATGCTGACGGTTGCAGCCCAGTGAGATACCATCTTTAGTCCCGTGTGCTGATCATCTACACTACAGTTCTATTAATTTTAGCTTAAGGAAGCTGCCAAATAGGATGACATTAATTTTAAGCTTTGTCTCTTTTTCTTTCTTTCTTTCCTTTCTAAAATGTAGGGGTTATTTTCTGTGTGTTACTATACTGGCTCCACTCAAATGTATCATCTCACTGCTATTGAATACAAAAAGAAGTAACAATCACAAAAACCGAAAGGAGGGGGTGAAGACCCACACAAGCATGAAATAACCTGATTGTAAAACTAAATCTCACAGTTTCACATGAGGTTTCTCTCACTCAACCTTTTCTTATCTACTACACCTCTCATTTCTCACGTACTCTGTCTCTAACATCCATCTCTCAGTCTTTCTGCAACACTTTCCTCCTTCCTCTCACTCTCACCCCCTCTCCCTTTTCTAAATGTCACACTGAACGTCTCTCCCTAACCCCTTCAAAATGCCCTCCACCTCCTCACTGCTTCCTCTCGTTACTGTTTTATAAGCTTGTTAGTTCCGCTTGAAATGCCAAATGACAAACAATCTAAACCCAGTGAGCCGCTAACATGCTACCTTGAAAGAACCGCAGAGTCTAAACAAACAGGATGTGATCTGATACGCTCACACAGTCCGCCCCAACCGCCCACTAATAATCCTCACATAGGATCTGAAATGTGGGCTCTATGGTGGAGAAAATGGTTAGCAGCATCCTTATGCATGTGTAGGCTTTCTCCAGGTTTCATCCCACAGTCCAAGAACATGTTTGGTAAATTAATTGGAGGTTCTAAACAGCATTTAGTTTTGGTGAGAGTGTGCATCTTTGCCTGTCTCTTTGAAGTTGTCATCCCAATTCCACCGACCTACTGACAGGATTAAACGGGTAGAAAAATTTAGCAAAAATTAGAGGATTTTTAAGGCTCCAGATCAATTTGTATCCCTGCCAAATTGTACCTTTGCAGTTTTGATTAGTTTTTACCCTGATCTTTTGGGAAGACAAAGAAGCCATCTGCCACTGATCACTTTATACCCACCTTTGCAGCCACCCCTGTTTAAAATTTAATTTACTGCAGTACACATTAAAATAAAGATAGGCAGATTAGGACCCTTTTACAGGTTTTCTGAATAAAAATGAAATTTAAAAATTCAGTTCTACTCAAATAAGACTTTAAGCTCCTAAAATAAGTAATAGTTTTGCCTTAATACACAAATGGGTAAGGTTGTGCTGTCTCTGCAAGCAGCATTTGGTTCAATTTACCTGCGCTGTTAAGAGTCTGTTCCTGGTTGTGTGTATTGTGTGTATACAGCTAAGAGATTACAGGACTTGGAGAAGTTTCTTCTTTTGCCTATTATGAATATTTCTTACAAAGATGAGCACATTATAGTTATAGTATCTAATAATTTTTATGTAGTATATAATACATTCATATGGTAAATGCACAACTGCAAGAGGATTTAAGATTTAAGCACTTTGGTTTGAAGCGGTAACAGTTTTTTGTACCAATTGAGTACAAAACATCTGCTGTTGGATAAAATGTTCAAGTTTTTGTTCAAGATTAATAATTTTGTTGTTGAAATGTATTTGAACCTGTTGGAGACTTTATTTTTGCCAATTCTTCTAACCCTTCTAAATGTGTGCTGAAAAAGCCAGACATAGAGGAGAATGTGCAAATTTGTCACAAAAGCAAAAGGCTGTCATGCTGAAGAATACATTCAGTTTCTGTTCATTGTATCACAGAGTTTAGATGCAGCATGAAATATTTATTTATGAGAGAAAAAAACTCATGAGAAAAGATGAGACCTAAGTTTAAACTCACAAACCCAGAGTTCTGCTCCTTCATTTAACATTTGTTGTTCTGGTGTTCCTCTGTCGGACCTGGGCCTTGGTGAGTGACTGCTCCATGCTACTGTTACAGATATCACCACCCTGTATGCATGTGTGTTTGTTTTCTGAGGGGAAGGGTGGGTGGGGGTAGAGGGTGAGCAAACATGTTTTTTTGAGTCAGTGTCTGCAGAGCTAATATTGACCAGCAGTGCTCTGGGAAACATGCAGCAGGTCAAATTAAGCACAAAGGGCCAATGACACGTCTTATCACCTGGATGAATTAGTCTCCGTCTGTCAGATTTATCACCCACACAGCACAACATGTAACAGGGTGCAGGCAGGGGGAAAATTTCAATTCAGTTTATTTATATAATGCCAGGACATGTGCATGTTTTTGTACAGTGCCCTGAAATAACTTTTGTTGTGACTTACAAAAAGCCCGCTAGTAAAAGTTATCTATCTAAGGAAGCCAGCAGAGTGTGTTCAATCTTTACTTCATCCCATCCTGAACAGCACATTGGCAACAGTGAAAAAGAAAAACTCCCTTTTAACAGGAAGAAACCTCCAGCAGAACCAGGCTCAGGGTGAGCGGCCATCTGCTTCAACCAGCTAGGGTTAGAGGACAGGAAAGAGACTCAGAAAAACAGAATGATTGATCTAGGTGTAGTTTCTATTGGAAGAAAGTCAAATAAAATCATGGTTGTGATAAAAAATAATTACATTAGATCAAGAAAAGACAGCAGCAGAGTGAGGAAATGTGGTCAATTTATTCTCCAGCACTCTAAGCCTATAGCAGCATAACTAAGGGATAGCTCAGGAAACCCAAGCCAACCCTATCTATAGGATTTATCAAAAAGGAAAGTGTAATGAAGAGGTCTTCATTACTGGGACTATTTTTTTATAAACTTAAACTGTATAGCACTTTAAGAGCACCTTTGCACTTTAACTAGCACTTTAACAAGCACCTTGTTTAGCACTGCACTTTAAGCATGAATTTGCACATAAAGAACCATTTGCACACAAGAAGTTTTAACTATTTATTAAATATTTATTGAGAATTTTAATAATTAGCATGTAGCCTTTTGTTCCAGGCTCTGCACAGCTGCTCCTCATTAAGAAGTGAGGTGGTTGTCTGTGAGAAGAAAAGAATTGTTAGTCAGAGGAAATAAGGTCTACTGTTTAGAAACTTAAGCAAATGTTTGTGTAAAACATGTTAAGTGTGAGTGCAGGAGAAGTGTAGTGGTGCTAAAAGTTAAAAACTCACCTGTCTTTTCTGTCCTCTCCAGGGTGTTTGGACAAATATTTCCCCGGGGGTTCAGACACCATTTATAGGTTCCGGGAGAGGCCATGGAAAAGTGTGTGTGGGAGGGTTTGCATGTAGTTTTATGGTGTTTTATGATACTTAAGTGTAGGTTTAAAATAGAAAATATTTATAAAAATTCACTGGGAATATAGTGGTATTTTAATAAAATGTATTTTACAGATGGAAGTAGTAAATTGGTAAATGTCCCTGTGAGGAATGGTTTAGTCCACTATCAGCTCTGACTATTTAAGGCTGTAATTATGTCTTGTGAGGGGTTCTTTTTTTGTTGTTGCCTGATGCTGGTAGGCTGGATGGTACAGCACCAGAATAAAACTTGTTCTGACTTCCACCTGACTCTGCATGGATCATCATTCTCTCTGTAAATCCAACCACGAAGGGCGGCTGGTTGACAGAAAGTCTTAACCATAGTCTTAAAAGTAGAAAGGGTGTCAGGCTCACAGAAGGAAACTGGAAGTTGGTTTCACAAGAGGAGCCTGATAACTGAAAGCTCTGCCTCCTGTTCTACTTTTAGAAACTCTAGGAACCACAAGTAAACCTGCAGTCTGGGAGTGAAGTGCTCTGTTGGGAAAATATGGAAAAATAAGATCTCTAATATAAGATGGAGCTTGGTTGTTGAAAGCTTTGTATGTTAGGAGTAAGATTTTAAAATTCTATTCTGAATTTGTCGGGGAGCCAATGGAGAGAAGATAAAACTGGAAAAATATGATTTCTCCTCCTAACTCTTATCAGAACTCTAACAGCAGCATTTTGGATCAAATGAATACTTTTTATCAATCAATCAATCAAATTTTATTTGTATAGCACATTTCAGCAGCAAGGCATTTCAAGGTGCTTTACATAATTAAAAAACAAAATAAAAACAGCATGTGACAATGAATAAACAGTAAGAAAGAGACAAACATCAAAACCCCGCACTCTAACCCTAATTTAGCCATAAGCAACTCTAAACAGGTGGGTTTTAAGTTGAGATTTAAAGGCACCCAGTGTTTCAGCTGTATTACAGTTTTCTGGAAGTTTGTTCCAAATTTGTGGTGCATAGAAACTGAAAGCTGCTTCTCCTCATTTGGTTCTGGTTCTGGGGATGCAGAGCAGTCCAGAAGCAGAAGATCTGAGGATTATTTGGACACCCAGATAATAAAGAATTACAATAGTCCAGTTTAGACACAATAAATGCATGGATCAATTTTTCTGTATCATTTTGAGACAAGATGTTTCTAATTTTAATGATATTATGAAGGTAGGTAACAACACATATAAATGCTGCAGCTATGCAGGATATGGATTAGGTTTATTTTGGGTTTTTTGGAACAATGCACCTTGCTGATCCAGTTTTCCTCTCCATCTTAAATAAAGATCAGACTGGAAAAGAGATTATTGTCATCATGTAAAGGGGCAAAATCAAGAAACTGACAACTCTCAGATCATCACTGGCTATACACCTACAACTGATTAATCTTTGGAGACAACCTGGTTCAAAATGGCCACCAATGGTGCCAGAACAGGGGAAGCCAGGGGGCCATTGCAATGACTTATATACTACATATATACACAGATAGTCAGGACGCCAGCTCCTGTGCCACTGCCAGTGTAAATTTCTTTACTTGTGTTTACTTTCTTTCTGAAACAGTTAGTTTTACAAATGATCATCATTACTAATAAATGATTAGAATAAAAAAATCACAGATAAAAACTTAATTAATTAACTAATTGTTAATTGTTGCTTGATGATGATTCTAGACAGGTAAAAGCTTGACACATAATTAAAGTTTGTCTATTAAATTAAAAATAGTCTACTTTAGTTTTAAAAGTCATTATTTAGCTAATTAATTCAAAGTTTATCTTAGTTGTAAAATTGCAAGGTGAATTATTTGAGGTTCTGCAGTGGTCAAAATGACCCTTTGCTGTTCACAGATGTGTGAAGAGAGGGTGACAAACAAAGGAGAGGCGTTTCATTTCACTAATAACACACTTTATTATTGATAAACAGAGAAATATGTATCTACACATCTCTGTGGAAAAAAAAAAACTTATTCATAACTGCAGGTTGTTACATTTACATTTTTTTCATTTTCAAGAGAAAGACTTTCATTGCAAGCTTTTCTAGATCTGATGGCTGTGAAAGTACACACTGACATCACCATGTGGCAAAACTGAACATGTGCGCCTGACATTCAATGTGTGCACGAACAGAGATTGCAAGGTGACAAAACATCCCAACGGCCCCCCACCTCAAAAATGAATCCGGCGCAGCTGATGGCCACACCAGCTAACTGACTTTAGCAAGCACATGGCTAGAACACTGTCAGTTTTACAGATATTGAGCTAGAATCTGGTGTAATAGTAGCTAAGAGTCATTCGTCAGAAACAAATTATTTGCTCCTGTGCAGATGGAGCAGCATCAGAAGAAGCATGGTGGACAAATGTGCTCATTCTCTCATGTTCTGCAATTTAGTGTCCATGTTAAACAAACAGAATTTATCCATGAATGAGTTACTTTTTGTCCCCAAAGGTTTTCAAGTGAAGCAGAAAATATGTCCAGTTGATGGAGAATATATTAGCCACTCCCACTGTACTTGCTGTCCATTAGGCCGTCTAATTGAAAACAAGTCATTCGTTAATAAACAAATCCGACCACCTAATCCATAGACTCTAGCAGATGCAATGTATTTTGCTCATCTGTTAGGAATTAAAGAAGCCCCTCCTTCAATAAACATCACTTTTACTCGGTCACTATACATATTTTTTCATAGGGCAGGATCTATTCCAGTTTCACCCCAGCTGTAATCCTCATCTGTCCTATGCGCAAGAGGTCGCAAAATACGAACAACCCCACACCAAGGGGGCAGGAACCAGCAGGCAGCCCCCAAATTACACCGTCAGAGACCCTCGGCCACCCCCAAAACCCCAGCCCCCGCTAAACTAGTACAGGCACCAGGACAGGAGCAAGAAGGGGAAATTGTGCCCCACAAGCCCAGAAATTGTGATTTTAATTTTGCAAAAATGATATCCCAATAGACTGCCATAAAAGGAACATAAAGATGACTATATGTGCATTGGATATGCTCACTTCCTCAACAATATGTCCAAGGGCTAAGAAGAGGAAATTACGTGCTTAGGGTAGAATGACTGTCAAATATAGACCATGAAATAAATATGTATATATGGCCTTTATACTTTAATTACAGATTTACCAAACTGGCAATTAAAACGAGTCACATGAAACAAAGTAATTTTTATTTTAGTAAATAGGATCTGTGTGAAATACATGCACTGCTTGGAAAGGCTTTTTTTGTCTCTTTTTTATTTTTTTGATTAAGAAACTTGATCAGAGGGCAAGTTCAGTGAAATTATTGTTGGGCTAGTAAACTTTGTAAATTTGCCAAACAGGGCTAAGTGACATTAAAGTTAATTTTCACCCCTGCAGCCTTTTATTCCCTGTGGATTTATTGCTGTTTTAAACAGAGACAATTTGTGAACAGGAATGAGTGGATGTTTTCATGTTGCCATGTGTTTTGCCGTGACAGTGGGTTGTATGCTGCACCGTTGCAGCTACTGATAGACCACTGTAGTGATGTTTTCAGACCATAAAGACTGCTGGTAAAATCAGTTTCATCCTGAAACTCAAAGAACACAATATGAGCCTAGTAAACTGCAGTTAATGCATTCTGTCAAACACAAAGAAAAAGAAAGAAAAAATATTTAAACTGGCTTTAAACTTCATCCACACTGTGTCATTGCATGACGTGGTAAAAGTGATTCTTTTATAGTTTCCAGTGACATTAAAACACCTTCCTCCCTCCACATGAAACTGATGCAGTGTTCTGAAGGTTTTAGTATGCACACTAACAACACCTCCCTTCAGTGGAATTACTGAACCTTTTATTGTTGCTAATTGAACAGAGCACTTTCAGCAAGACGTGTCTTGATTTAAAGAGACAAATGAGGGGGTTCAGCAGGCAGCTAAATAAAGATGGAAAGACCTTTGAAATCAAAGAAAGAACAGCTCAAAAGCTACATAATAAAGGAGTTACAAAATGCTAGGAAGCTTTCTGCCATGGAGGTAAGAGTGAAAACATGCTGTAAAATACATACAGGTGATCAGTACCTGATTACTGCCTGCAGCCAAAGAGTGAAAGGGCTATGTCTGTTTGGGGTCATTTGTCTCTGTGTTAGCAAAATATTTCACAAACCACAGAATGAATTTTAATAAAACTCTCTGAAAGTAATCCCTGGATGTACATCTACAACTGATTAACCTTTGGGATACACCTAATTCAAGATGGATTCTAAAGCTGATCAACCTTAGCAAACACAAAACCTCTGATTGTCTGTTAGCAAAATATCTCATGAACAACTGTAGGACTTTAATGAAACCTTCAGGAAATAATCATTAGTTGTACATCTAGCCAAGCCAAGCAGCTCATGTTAGTGTGTGCTAAGCTTAACTAATTATGTTATAAAGAGTGGATGACTATTTACTGTTTTCTTTGAGTAGTTACATGTCAAAACCTGAACTGAAATGGATATTTTGTGGAGTTTTACAATTTAAAGCATGAAGAGGGAGTATGTAACTAATATCTGACTAAAGGTCAAAAATATTATATTTTGTCTTAATGGTAAATGATTTGTACTTGTATAGGGCTTTATCTAGTGCAAGGACCCCAAAGCGCTTTATACGACAATCATTCATCTATTCACACACTGATGGTGGTAAGCTACATTGTAGCCACAGCTGCCTTGGGGTTGGCTAACAGACAAGAGGCTGCCATCACACCAGCACCACTGAGCCCTCTGACCACCACCAGTAAGCAAGGCAGGTGAAGTGTCTTGCCCAAGGATACAACAGCTGAGGATGACAGAGCAGGGTCTTGAACCGGCAACCCTCCGGTTACAGGATGAACCCTTACCTCCTGAGCCACTGCTGCCCTGTATTACAATGTACTGTATTACATTGTACCTTGTTGTATTGTATTGTATATTGTTTCACATTGTTTGATACTGTATCGTATTGTAACAGCTGCACTCATTTTTTTGATACAAATCAGCCGTATCTCTTAATGTTCTCAGTAAACATCAGAACAAAACCTAATACACCCTGTTCTCAGTGAATTCAGCTCTGCACAGGAGAGGCTGAAAAACATCTTTAATTGCAGTCTCTTTTATTCATGTCTGCCTTCACCATAATGTGAACATGTGAAGAAGATGAGAGTACAGACTGGCAGTCAATGATGTGGACTTGATCTTTTCACACCCACCTGTCAATCACACAGTCATTCACCCAATCAAATCCCTGACTTTATCAAATCCTGCCTCAAATTAGCCCTTGCATTTATATCACATTACATATGCTAAGATGCTCTAAGTACTAATTCAGTCTTTTGGCATGTAAATTTCTACCAGCAGGAAAGTTTTTACTTTCACATTTGCTTTAAAATGGGAGAGGTTATTACAACCCAAAGGGCAGAACAGGATGGAGAGCGCACAGGGCCGAGCCCCTGAACATCCCATCTTCACTGAGCCAGATGTTAGACTGCAGTGAGATGACTCAAGTTGATCTAAAAGTCTTTAAAGAGTTGTCTCAGCCGCGCTCCAGTTTGTGTGTATCCAAGCAGAATGAGGAATGAAAAGTGATAGAGAGTGACAGCCGACAGATTGCCTGCGCTTGCAGCTCACCCTCAGGTGAGACTGGGGAAAACAGATCACCCCCACTGATGTTCAGGCAGGGGAGGCGGAGACTACAGCTGTGTGTGTTTGTATAAAAGGGTGTGGGTGTGCGTGTGTATGTGTGTGTGTTAGACAGGCCCTGCAGCTCAGGATCTGCTGTCACTAAGCAGCTGACACTTCTTAGCGACAGACTGATAGATTTTCACAAACTAATTTGACTCTGAGGAAGATGACACGAGATGCTCATCAAACTTTTCACAGCCTGCCAGAGAAAACTCCATCTGAACATGAAGTGTTGAAGAGTATGATGATGACGATAATGATGGTGATGATGATAAGAACAAGTTGAACTGAAACAAAAGTTGAATATGGGAGCTGACAGAGGAATGCCACACATGTCACCTGCACACATTTGAACCTTTCACTTTGGCCACTTGAATTAGGTGGAACTGGGCTTTGTCTGAGTTTGAATTCACATTTCTGCTTCCACTTGGTCTAAAACTCCAGTCCATCTGCCCACTCAGATTGATTTGTTTGGGCTGAAAGCTTTAAAATCATGTCAGAACAATCACTATTGTGTCATAACAGGAAATTAGCAGCTAGAAAATTTCAGAATTTTTTTGGGTGGTGTTTCCATTTAGTGCATATTTTCCAACATCAATGCTTCCAATGATTATTTTCTGAGATTCCTAAAAATCCAGTGGTTCATGAGATATGTTGCTAACAGTCTGACTTCAAGACTTATTGCCAAAATTTTAAACAAAGAACCCAGCTCTGTTACAGTTCAGAAAATGTACTACTACCACACCAAACTTTAGCTCAAGATCTGTAGAATAACTAAGCTATATCGTTTGTGTGTTTTCTAGACTCAATCAGCTGTGATGCCCATCTTAAATCAGACTGACTCCAAAAATAATCAATTGTAAATGTACCTTATACGAATACTTTCTGAGATTTTCATCAAATTCCGTCTGGTATTTTGCTACCAGACAAACACATAGCATATTTGTCCCATGTGTCTCGTGCCTATTTAGCTGGACACTTAGGATTGTTGGGTGTCCCTCAAGTGAGAGAAGATATGATGTTTGCATGTCTTTCCGTCTGGTCTGCAACAAGACATATGTGTGTTGCATAGGCATAACTTCCTGAAGGACTGGTGTGGACATGTCCCCACCAACCTTGACCTGAAGGGGACAGTCCCCACCAATATTTCGTATAAGTTTTTTACTTTCTGTGCTCTGTATATCTGATTAAAACCCCATTCTTGCCGCTCCTCAGAAAGAAAAGACAAAAGATCTCCCCACTGCCCACCGTCCACGAACCCCAACAAAAAAAAAAAAACTCTGCCACTCCTCAGAAAAAAAAGAATCTTCTGCCACTCACTTTCTCCTCATCACCCCACCCCCCGCCTACTCCCATAAAAAAAACACCTGTCGCTTCCCTCCAAAAAACTTCTGCACTGCTACTCCCACCGTGATTGGATTTGTCATTCACTTTGAGATGTCATAGACAGGATGAGAGATAGCAAGGCAGCAGTGTTCGGTAGCTAACGGTTTTACGGTGATAGCTTTTTTAAAAGCTATGTCGTCTTTTGCTTTGCGTCATCCTCAGTACTTAAAACCCGGTCATTTCCTTCCTCCGCTTGTTCATTGATGTTGTTTGTTTCTGTCCTGCCTGTTCCCGTTCTGCTTGTTCCCGTGTCTGATCCTGATCCTGTTCCTGCTCCCTGTTTCAGTTCGTATTTTCTGTTCCCGTCTCAGTTGTTTGATTTAGTTTATGCGTCTATTTGTTTGCTGCCACGTCAGCCTTTTGTTTTGTTTATTCCTTAGTTTAATAAGTTAGTTTCTTTTTAAAATGAGTTTGCGCACTGGGTTTGTCTCCGTCATCTCCACCCAACATGACAGTGACGTCACGCTGCAGGGGGTCCAAAGATAAAAGATTTGAAATTTTTTAGTATTTAAATTTCAGATTTAAGGGAGTTAGCAAGTTCAATTTGTAAAAGTGCAAAAAATAAATCTTCATAATTTAGCTCATGTGTTACCATAGCTACAATCTAATGCTGAGTTTTAATCTTTCTGTTTGAGCTCAGTTTGTTCACAATTACATCCCTGCAATAATCAGTTATCACTGATTACTTTTAGGCTAGTTGAACTTAGTCCCCTCTCCCAGATTCCATCAAATCAGTATTGATACCCTGGTAATGGTGGTGATGTTCTTGACAGAAAGAAGGGGTCGCTAAATCATATTCTGCTTAAGTCCCCATAAGATCTTGGCCCAGTCCTGGTCACATTTACAAGTAAAATAAATGAAAAAAAAATTACCTAAAATGGACCATAAGTGTTTTACATGCATAAATTCTACAAAATTAACATATTTATTTGGTTTCTTTGATTTGTAATGTCTGGTGCTTGATACAGTGTTTTAATTATTGTGAATATTTAAGACGCTTCATGACTTGTTTGGCATGCATATTTTCACTGGGCACAGGAATGCTTATGCCAGTCAATTCAGGGACAGATGCAAAGTCAGGCTCACAGGTGAGACAGGCAGAAAAATGTAAAATACATTAAACTAAAACCAGCTGGCATTTTGTCAGAAGATACTGGAAATTAATTAGAATTCTATAGTCTCAAGGAAACTCATTCATTGGTAGAACATCGAAGAATCTGAGGATGAACGCCAGGAGGAAGGGAGAAGCTGCAGTCTTGAAGCAAAGGATAGAGATGATTTTTTTCGATGAAACCAAATCAGCCAAATTACAAAGTCATTGGGACTCAAAAACTTTCAAATAGAACGTTGCATTTTCAGGACAGGTGGTATAAACAGCATTCATGGCTTCACTACATTGATAAAATAAAGGGCATTCTTTGCTTTTATTGTGTTAAAACATACACAATTGAAAAAAGTACTTTGTCTAAAAAAGCAGATGCAACATTTTCGATTAAGGGGTTTACAAACTGGAAGAATGATACCACAAGATTTAAGCACCATGAGCTTAGTCAAAGCCACCTACATGCAGTTATGGTGTATGCACAAAAAGGGAAAGAAGTTGATGCTCTGATGTCCAGTGCTGTTGCAAAACAGCAAGAAAAGGCACAATACTGCTTGCAAAATGTGGTGGGGTCAGTAATGTACTTAGCCAGGTAGTGACTAGCAATAAGAGGACATGATATCAAAGATGGCAACTTGATTCAGTTATTAAAATTTACATCTAAGGGTGATGCATGTCTCTCTCGCTGGTTTTCACAGTATCATGACTATACATCCCCAAAGGTGCAAAATGAGATTTTGCAGTTACTGGGCAATACCATTGTGAGAGAAATTTCTGCATGCATTCAATTTTTACCTGTTTTGCAGTATTCTCTCATCATTGATGGAACACAAGACATTTCAGGTACAGAGCAAGAATCAATCTGTCGTCGGTTTGTAGATCATGACTTAGTACCTCAGGAGGTTTTTGTTAGGTTGTATGAGGTTCCCGGAACCACAGGTGCAGAAATTGCAAAAGCAGCCCTTGATGTATTGCAACGACTAAATATACCCGTATCTTCATTACGTGGTCAGACGTACGACGGTGCTGCAAATATGTCTGGAAAATATTCAGGAGTACAAGCAGAGCTAAAGAAAATGCAGCCACTGGTATTGTTTGTTCACTGCAGTGCCCACTGCCTCAACCTCATCACTGAAGCTGCTTGCCAGGCCAGTCCGGTTGTACGAGATGCTTTGCGATGGGTTCATGAGTAAGGTACTCTAAGCAAGCAGTCAGGGAAATTTAAGTCGTTGTTTGCTGCCAGTGCATCAAGTGCAGAAGGCACAAGTATCTCTCTTAGACCACTATGTCCTACCTGGTGGACGGTCCATGGTAAAGCCATTACTGCTGTTTTAAGCCAATATGAATTTGTCCTTGAAAGCTTGGAACATATGGCATCATGCAATGTTAAGGCAAATGGTCTCTTAGAGAGATTTCAAAAACGCAACACTGTTCTGGGACTTCGTTTGGCACTTTTGGTTGTTGACGACATGGAATGTCTTAACAGGTCAATTCAAAAACGCACTGAGACTATTTCTGGGATGAGAGAAGCTATTGGGTGTGTGAGATCCAGTCTTGCTGAAAAAAGAAATGGTGTGAAGTTTCATGATATTTTTGATGAGACAACACAAATGGTAGATGCTCTTGGCATAGAAGAAATCAAGATGCCTCACCAAAGAAGACCACCAAAGCATTATAGTAGTGATGCAAGCCAACACTGTCCCAAGACAGCTGAGGAGCACTACAGAGCTGAGTTCTATCACATGCTTGACACTGTTGATATGCAATTTCAGGAGAGATTCACTCAGGCTGATTTAAATGTGTTGGAGAAACTGGAAGCTATTTTACATTCTGGAGATGTGGATGAAACTGTGGACCCGTATCCAGAATTAAGTAGCCACAGTCTGAAGGTTCAGTTTAACATGTTTCATTCTAAGTATGCTTGCAAGTCCAGTGATGGAGTGGTCACATTACTCAGAGAGATGACAACAGAAGTCAGAGGGTTGTTTGATCAAGTTGAAAAACACTTGTTAGATTGCTTTTGGTGAACCCAGTGTCTTCAGCTGAGGCAAAGAGGAGTTTTAGTGCTCTCAGGAGGCTAAAGACATGGCTCGGATCAACAATGACTCAAGTAAGGCTTAACAATGCAGCTGTGTGCCATGTCCACCAGACAAAACTAGACAATGTAGATATTGATCAAATATGTCAGCAGTTTGTATCAATGACTGACAGAAGAAGGCAGGTGTTTGGCACCTTTAAATGAGTCTGTGCTGAGACTTCTTTCAAAGTTTAGATTTATCATTTTGATGTCAAAATCTCAGATAGAAGGAAGGGGTACTTGCCATGGAATTATAATAAAATAGTTAGGTTCCTCAAACCTCAGCATGACAAGGACAAATGTATGCAAATTAAGGATCAGTGTTATATTCTATTTAATAAAATAGTAAAATGTATCAGTTTGGCATTTATTGAATCCAGCTCTCATGGGCTCAGTGAACATGATGATTTAAAACTCTTGCACCAACAAAAACATGTTGTTGTGCAATATAGTTTCAGCCATTTAACTGTGTGTGTGGCAAGCTGTTAATCACAATCAAAATCACAGTTGCACTATATCCGAGGGTGAAGTGTTTCCTGCACACTATACAGAAATTTTCATTAGCATCTATGAATCTGTGTTTTCCTGTTGAGAGTTGTACAGTTTCTGATGTAGAAAGCTTTGATTGTTTTTGGTTTTAGTGGATTTGTCTCTTGTATCCGCTTCTTTTGGGAAACTTGTTGAGTTTACATTTATGTGATATTTCTGCACAAAATATATTAGTGAATATTATAACAGCTATGTTTTCAACTGTAAGCATTAAATTAATATATGCCATTCACATTTTTTGGCTTTATTCTTTCCCAAAAAAAATATTATTGGATCTTCGCTCTCCGCGGAGTTAGCGGCGTCTAGCTCACAGCTGACCCGAAACAGGAACGCTAATGTTGGCCAGCCGTCCCTTAGTGAACCACCACACGTGAGAGAAGGGGCCGGCAGAGAACGGCTGGCCGACATTAGCGTTCCTGTTTTGGGTCAGCTGTGAGCTAGACGCCCCTAACTCCGCAGAGCGCGAATATCCAATATCCAACTTCAAAGTAACTTCACTGCGGTTGCAAAACAGTTTTCTACCCAGCTGCAGGGGGGTGGGGGGAAGCTGTTTTGCACGTCCTGCATTGTAATCATCGAAAATAAATGCAAGTCATCCATCGACAAACATTTTGTGTCTGCAAAACATGTGAGGAGAGCTGCAGACAAGGGACAATCCAGAAATGGCCATGAATGTCAGTTTATAAGCTATCAAAGTTTTCAAATAAAGCACCTTTTGAGAATGTCAATGTTTGTTGGTAATTATCTTACAAAACTAGTAAGTATTTTTGGTTTATATATTAAAATTTATGGGTTTTTTATTGATTTTAGTAAAAAAAAATAGGCATTTTAGCCCGCAACAATCACAAAAAATGCCCGCAAAATCCTAGAGGGACAGACTGAGAAATTTCTTGATTTGTGAGTGACAGAAGGTTCTGGTGGTCACTCACGTAAATTTCCAAATTTTTACAGTGTTTTATATTAAAGATTATGACAAGTTACAAATTGTTATACCTGATTTAGTATAAAAGTCTATGAGAGCTTACATGTGCTTTCTCTGCCTTCTAGGAGGATTTGAGAGAAAACCATAAGTCCTATAGCAATGACAGAAACATTGGAAAGAATACAACAAAAATTCCTACATTTGATGTATACTTTGTATATGTGTGGCTATCATAAGGCAGTTTGGAGGAACAGACCGACGGTGAAGCATCAATTGTTGATGAGTTTCTGCTTCCGCTTTTTGACTACCTTCACTCCGAGCCCCCTTCAAGTGAAGACCTGACAAACCTTGCCGAACCCGGTCCGCCTCCAACTTACCTGTGTGCCATCAAGTTTACAAACCTTTCCGAAGCCTGTCTTACCTGAGAGCCACCGGGATTTCTCCTCCAAGCTGATTCAACACACATCACCTGTAAGATCACTTCGCCTGTCGGTTTTGTCAGCGGCAGGTCGTGGGCACCTGCCCAC
>NC_051438.1:2715837-2746819 GCF_001649575.2 Kryptolebias marmoratus
GGGCACCTGCCCACGACCTGCCGCTGACAAAACCGATACTTACTTTTACTCCTCTCTCTTCCAGATCCTGACCATTGCACTTATTCACACTCTAAATAAAACCACTTACCTTTTGCTAAATCGTCTATGTCCGTCAGTTTCTGGGTTACTCACCTTTGACAAAATTTGTGAACCTGATAGTATGCTTCAGCCAGATGAAATGTCAAAAAGTAACACCAGTGACGGACAGACCGCGAGTACGCGAGTAATCACGATAACCGATTAGATCAACATGAGGTTCTAGTCCAACAGTTATTTCAAATTTCACAGAACACCACATCCTTATTAAATCAGGTCACTCACCGTGTTGGATCCATTGACAACAGGCTAGGGGCGCTATTACCAGAATCGGCTACTACGCCCGCCACTTCGTCGCGGACTGATCACGTCACTTCCGCTCGTGAACATCAGACCTTCAGAGCTGTACGAGGGAAATACCGATCATTGCAAGGGTTTTCTCCTCCAGTGTAAACTAGCGTTCGCTCGCTTTCCCACCTTATTTCCATCCAACGCTGCACAGATAACCTATGTGGTTTCAGCATTGAAGGGGAGAGCATTGCAATGGGCGCAAGCGTTTCTCTTTTCTCACTCGCTGGAAACCTTAACCTCACAACAGTTTATCCAGGAGTTTAAACGTGTGTTCGATCACCCCCTTCAGCAAGAGGAAGCTGCAAAACGACTCCTTACCTTACGTCAGGGCAGGAGGACTGTGACTGAGTAGGACTAAGGCTTGTATTTATTGTGGACAGCAAGGACATTTTGTGGCTACATGCCCGGTTCAGGGAAACGGTCTGGCCCGTCAATAGGACAGGGAATATTGTTGGGTCCACGCAAACTGTTTCCTTATTCCCTGCTCTCATTACCGGCTATGATTATCTCCGAACAAATCAAACTTCCCATCTCTGTTTTAGTGGACTCCGGATCTGAGCTTAACCTCATCTCCAGCGATCTCGTGGAGCAACTCAGGATACCTACCACAAGGTTAGATTACTCGAAGAATGGAGACACTGGTTAGAAGGCTCAGAACTGCCATTTGTAATTTGGACTGATCATAAAATCCACTCCTACCTGCAAAACGCCAAAAGATTAAACCCCCGCCAAGCCCAATGGTCTTTGTTCTTTGCTCACTTTAACTTTTCAATTACTTACAGACCCGGTTCCAGGAACGTCAAGCCTGACGCTCTTTCCAGACAGTTCACTACCTCAGAGACCCCTCAGACCGAGTCCAGCATCATCCCCACCACCTGTTTTTTGGGCAATCTCACATGGGACATTATGAATACTATTACACTGGCTAAACAGACTGATCCCGACCCTGGTACCGGTCCGGCAGGTAAATGTTACATCCCACAATCCATCATCAGCAAGGTATTGGACTGGACACACAACCATTGTTTCACTTGTCACCCTGGAATTTCCCATATGTTAACATTCACTAAAAGGCACTTCTGGTGGCCAACCATGAACTCTGATATTAAAGACTTTGTTACAGCCTGCCCTACCTGCGCCCGGAACAAGAGCAACCATCAACCACCTGCAGGACTCCTTCGACCATTACCTACTCCAGCATGACCCTGGTCTCACATTGCACTTAACTTTGTTACCGGATGACCCCCCCTCGGAAGGTAACACCGTCATCCTAACTATCATTGACAGATTCTCCAAGGCTGCCCGCTTCGTTCCTCTGGTGAAACTCCCCACAGCTTTTGAGACCGCTCAACTCCTGGTGAACCATGTCTTTCAGTACCACGGAATTCCCCTGGACATTGTCTCCGACTGAAGCCCGCAGTTCTCCTCCCAAGTTTGGCAAGCCATTTGCAATGCGCTAGGAGCTAAGGTCAGTCTCACCTCGGGTTACCACCCTCAGTCCAATGGACAGTCTGAGAGGTGTAACCAGGAGTTGGAATCCACACTCAGCTGTGTAATTAACAATAACCCTTCAACCTGGTGTAAACATCTACCGTGGGTAGAATATGCACACAATTGACACACCTTGTCAGCCACAGGGTTCTCTCCCTTTGAAGTCTATCTGGGTTATAATCCTCCTCTCTTCCCCAATCAAGAATCCGAGAACCTGGTTCCCTCTGTTCAAGCCCACCTACACAGATGCCACCGTATCTGGAGACAGACAGAGAAGGCCTGTTACGGACCACGCAGCAAAATGAGAGGTTCGCCAACCGTCACCACTCCGTGGCTCCAAGCTACCAGGTGGGGCAAAGGTATGGCTGTCTACCCGAAATATAAGTCTTAAAGACACCTCCAAGAAACTCGCACTCAGGTACATTGGACCCTACCCTGTGGAGCGTGTCATCAACCCATCGGCTGTCAGACTCAGCTTACCTGCTTCAATGAAGATTCATCCAACGTTCCATGTGTCACAACTTAAACCGGTACGAGAGAGTCCCTTGTAGGATCAGCCCCACAAGGCCCCATAAAGCAGTTTGGAGGAACAGACCGACGCTGAAGCATCAATTGTTGATGAGTTCCTGATTCCGCTTTTTGACTACCTTCGCTCCGAGCCCCCTTTAAGTGAAGACCTGACAAACCTTGCCGAACCCAGTCCGCCTCAAACTTACCTGTGAGATCAGCTTACCTGAGAGCCACCAGGATTTCTCCTCCAAGCTGATTCAACACACATCACCTATAAGATCACTTCGCCTGTCAGTACCTGCCCACGACCTGCTGCTGTGAAAACCGATACTTACCTTTACTCCTCTCTCTTCCAGATCCTGACCATTGCACTTATTCGCACTCTAAATAAAACCACTTACCTTTTGCTAAACCGTCTATGTCCGTCAGTTTCTGGATTACTCACCTTTGACAAAACTTGTGAACCTGATAATATGTATTGTCAGAAATGTGGAAGTAGGAAGAATTTGTTTGCAAAGGTGTAGTCATTTTGTCACATCACTCTGAGATCATTCATACTGATCCCACACTCTTATAGTTACAGATTCTGTCTATAGATACACATTATGACCTCAAAAACCTTTTAAACTTTGATTGTAATGTTACTGAAGCAGTAAAAGATATCAAAAATTGTAATCACTTCCCAATGTCAGGAAACAATTCATGTTAATCCATACAGTACTTGAATGGAGACATAATCACTCTCTAAATTTAACATGCTATGGTAAAATATCAAAAAACGTAAAAACTTACTATGATTATGTAAAAAACATTACAGTATCAAGATATCAGTTCTTTCACGTAAAGTCCAACTTTCTGTGACCCAAACACCAAAAATACCAGAAAACTTACTCCACAAAATGGAGGTGCACCAGACCACCAGGGGGACTTGAGGTTGGATTGTCTTTCTGCCGTTTGATCCGGTGCTGGCAGTCAGATGTCGGTCAGCTCACCTCCTAAACACAGTGGTTCACTGAGGGACATTCAAATTATCAAACCAATGACACTTGAAAAACAAAATTTAAATAACCTCCATGTCATGTGAACTTTTGACCCAGAGATAATGTTGAATTGTTCCACTTGACTGGAGTAAGTGTTTTTGGTACTTTAAGCATTTTTCCTTTGGCTTCTGTCTATTTTGTATGATTGCAGCATTTTTCTTTTGATGCATTTTTTCTTTGCATTTGTTTTTTTGTTTTTGTTTTTTCATTTTTTGTTTTGGAGTTTGCATCATTTATGTGTTTGTGGCGCTTAAACCAGCCACTAGGGAGTACAAGCCAGTGTATCTCTTGTCATTGATGAGGGTGGTGTCAGGAAGGGCATTTATGTCCAAAAGAGAGAGGAACACAGGGTGACCTATGAAAGTGGAGGCTCAGGTAGACTACATTCTGTGTAGAATAGGTAACCTGAGGGAGATTGTGGACTGTAATGTTGTGGCAGGGGAGAGTGTGGCCAGACAACATCAAATGGTGGTGTGTAGGATGAGTGTTGTGGTGATGAAGACGAAAACAGTAAAGGCAGAGAGGAGGACCAAATGGTGGAAGTTGAAGAAGGAAGAATGTTGTGAGGAGTTCAGAAAGGAGCTGTTAAAGGCTCTGGGTGGTAAAAAAGAGTTTCCAGATGACTGAGCTACTACAGCAACAGTGATAGAGAGACAGGTAGGAAGGTACTTGATGTGTCATCTGGACAGATAAAAGATGATAAGAAAACCTGGTGGTGGAATACTGAAGTGCAGGATGTTATCCAGGAAAAAATGGGACGGTATGAGGACAGCAGGACAGTTATGAGGTGTGCTGTAGGAGTGACAGATAGCTTCAATGTGGAGGTGGGAGTGCATCAACGATTGTTTCCTCTGGTGATGGACAGACTAACAGATGAGGCTAAGAAGGAATCCCCATGGACTATGATGTCTGTAGACGACATTGTGATTTGTGGTAAAAACAGGGAAGAGGTGGAAGAGAACCTGAAGAGGTGGAGGTATACACTTGAAAGACGAGGGATGAAAGTCAGTCATAGCAAGACAGAATACCTGTGTGTGAATGAGAGGGAGGCAGGTGGAACAGTGAGGCTTCAAGGAGCAGAGGTCACAAAGTGAAGTGAAGTGAAGTGAAGTGAAATTTATTTATATATTACCTTTCCGCAACAAGGGGACCCAAAGGTGAAGTACTTCAAGTACTTAGGGTCGACTGTCATGGAAAAAGGGGAGTGTGGTAAAGAGGCGAAAAAGAGAGTCCATGCAGAATGGGGTGGATGGAGAAAAGTTTCAGGAGTGATCTGTGACAAAAGGGTGGCAGCAAAGGTCAAAGGAAAAGTTTACAAGACAGTGGTGAGAGCAGCTATGTTGTATGGTTTGGAGACAGTGGGACTGACAAAAAGACAGGAGACAAAACTGGAAGTGGCAGAGCTAAAGATGGTGAGGTTCTCCTTGGGAGTGACAAGGATGGATAGGATTAGGAATGATGTCATCAGAGGTACAACATAGGTTGAACGACTGGGAGATAAAGTTAGAGAGGCCAGACTGAGATGGTTTGGACATGTGCAGAAGAGGGACAGCGGGTTTATTGGTAGAAGGATGTTAGGGATGTAGCTGTCAGGAAAAAGACAAAGAGGAAGGCCAAAGAGGAGATATATGAATGCAGTTAGAGAGGACATGGAGGTAGTTAGAGTGAGGACAGAGGACACAGAAGACAGAGTCAGATGGAGGAGGATAACTTGTTGTGGCAACCCCTGAAAAGGGAACAGCTGAAAGAAAAATAAGATGTGTTTGTGGTCTGTTTCACTGTTTGCAGTGTATTCAGCAATTTGCTGTGCATTTGCACATTTCAGCAACTCAAAGCATTTAGGGATATAGACATTGTAAACTGTTGTGGCAGCGAAAAAATCAATTTCCAGGCGCTGTTAGATGAAATCGCTAAAACAGGTTAATTTATATATTGTGCACAAAATATAGAGAGCATTAAAGACAATTAAGAATTAACATCAGAGTCCCAGGTTCAAATGGGGAAGCTCCGAATCCAAGCTCTGGTCCCCCAAGTCAACACAGGTGCTTTTATTAAAGATATTGAAATACTGGACCAGAAGGAGGAGTTAGGGAAAAGTAAGTCAGTCTGGTTCCCATGAGGAGAAAATTCAACATCACTCCTATAAACAAGTTTATTCTGTGAGAACCCATGGGACTTGGAATAGAAGTCATAACATAATCATTCAGGACTTATAAAAAACAGGTGTTACCCTATAGTAAATTCTGCCATTACACAACACAACTTGCTGAAGTTTAAATTGAGCATCAGAATGGGGAAGAAAGTGTTAGGTTCTGGGGTTTTTTGGGGGGTTTTCTTGGGGCTGCTGCCTGGTTCCGTTATTCGCCACTGGATGGAGTCCAAGAGGCGGCTGGCCGGAGGGCTCCTCTGCCCTGACGTCATCTTCACACCGGGAGACAATCATCTCATTATCCAGGGCTTAAGAGAGGCAGACGGCCAGTACCTCGACGCCAGAGTGTTAACTTGTGATGGTACCTCTTGTATCGCTGAGTAAATCTCAGAGTTTCTGTGTTTTTTGTGAGCCTATTTTGAAATCCTCTTTGTGGCCTGTTTTTTCTCTCTCAGGAGTTTTTCAGCATCCTGCTCTGGCTCTTGTACCTGGGTTTCCCCGTGGGTGCCCGAGCTCCTGGACTCGCCTGCTGCAGCTAGACTTCCTTTCGGTCCCGAAGCTCCAACTGGTCGCTCTACTGATCCCCTGCCGCCTTCACATACCCGCCTGCCTGTCCGTTCTCCGATGTCACCGCTCCACCCGTCTCTGCCCGTCATTACTCACGCCATCCCACTCCGGACAAATCGGAGAGAAAACCACCCAAGAGATCCTCGAACTCCCCGGACCCACAGTCTCCCTCCTAAGCCAATTATCTCTCAGCACCAGTAAGTCAGTTAAATCTCCACCTGCAGAATCTCTATTTTCCCACTACTCTGAACTCACCATTTCCCCTGTCAACTCCCTCAGTGAGCTGTACGGAGCCGAATCGCACCTGGAGCTGAATATCGCCTGCTAGTCTGAATTGTGCAATAAACTCCTGCTTACTTTGTTCCTTCGCCTGTGGTGTTCTTGCATGTGGGTTAAATCTGCTGAATCCATCATGACAGAAAGCGGTTTTAAGTGACTTTGAACATGGCATTGTTGTTGACACCAGACGGACTGGTCTGAGTATTTCAGAAATTCTTGGATTTTTACACACAGACATCTGGGTTTGAAGAAAATGGTCCAACAAAGAGAAAATACCCAGTAATGGCATTTGTGTGGTCAAAAAACCTTATTGATGTCAAAGGTCAAAGGAGACTAGGCCAACTGGTTTGACACAGAAAGGCAGCAGTTGCTCAAATAAACATTCGTTCCAACCAAGGTCTGCAGAACCATCTCTGAATGCACAACACATCTAAACTTGAAGCAGATAGAGTACAGCAGCAGAAGACCAAACCAGGCGCCACTCCTGTCAGCTAAGAATAGGAAATTGAGGCTACAAGTTGCTCAATCTCACCAAAACTAACAATAAGATATTGAAAAAGTATTACCTGGTCTGATGCGTCTGGATTTATTGGACTCCAACAGTCTCCACAGCCACCAGATCTCGGTCCAATGGATCACCTTTGAGATATAGTTGAACAGGAGATTCACATCATGGACATCCAGCTGACTAATCTGCAGCAACTATGTGATGCTAATGTGTAAATGTGGATCAAAGTCTCTAAGGAAAATTTCCAATAAATTGTTAAATCTATTGCATGAAGAATTAAGGCACTTCTAAAGGCAAAAGGGGTCCAACCTGGTATTAACAAAGTGTACCTAACAAGTGGCAGTGATTGTATGTCTGAGGTATAGATCTCCAAAAAGAGCTGGGTTTGCTCTCTCATTTCATCATTGTTGTCTACAGGAATTTTTATTTATTTATTTGTTTTTCATTAATTTCATCAATGTCATGCTGCTTTTTAAAAGTCATAGCACACTATTTTTGATCAAGTTGCACGGTTAGGTGCATTTCAAAGCTGCAGAAAGAGCAGCAAATCTAAGATTGGGTCAGAAACGTAAAAATAGTGAGAGAATGATATTTATTGTGCCTTGGTTCTTATGCATTGGGACCCTTAATAAAACCATGTCCTGATAAAAAAAAAAAATGCCACGACAGTTGCATTTTTATAGAAGACTATCAGCAGATAATACAACTGTGTCATAAGGCGAGGAGACTGAGGCGAACCCAGAACACAGACTCATTTTTCAAAAGGAAAACTAATTTATTAAAGTAAAACACTAACAAAACAAACGGCTGATGCGGCAGCAAAAAGAAAACTAACACTAACAAAATATCCAAAACAACAGGAAAGCAAGGCAAGGCATGGAACCAGGAAGACAGCAAGCATGACATGAACAAAAGGAATGACCCAGTGAGGAGAGATTAAAAAGTGACCGGTTTTTAAAGACTGAGGATGATGAGGTAAACGGGCACAAGTGAGTGATAATGATTACTGACAGGTGGAGATGGGCATGGCAGACGTGACTGGAAAAGTACTGGGGAGGTGAATAGTGACAAGACATGAAATCCAAAAAACAACTAAACCAAAACAGCATGAACAAGAAACACCAAACGAAGAACCAAAACCCAAAAACACTGACATTCATGACAAACTGTGCATATGGCTGAAGTGAAAACATGCATATGTGTGACAATGGATGACTGACAAGTGAGATGTTTTTGAAGTTTTAACTGTTACTCATTAAAAAGGGATTCTCTGCACAATCAACACTCTTTTCACCTACTCTTTACCAAGTGTTTGATTATTCAGAACAAAGATAGCAGCACTGAAACTGACATTGATTAAAAAAAAATCACAAAAAAATAAAGTGCACATACTAATGTAAATAAATGTTGTTTTTTTACTCTGTGAGACTTTGTTTTCTTCAAAGTGCATCAGACAGAGACAGAAAAACAAACTATCATTGTTAGTGGGGAGGCTCTAGGGTAGCAACGCAGAGTTTGTCAATTGGTAATTTCAACAAAAATAAATATATAAATAAAAAACAGATAAGTCATGTCATTCTATCTTATATGTTCAATTTGAATTGTAAACAGTGTCCTATAGGTCATGTGTAAAAAGAAAAGTTTAATCAACTCTGTCTCCCTGATCTGAGATCCTATACAGAAACTCAAACTCTAACATGTGGAGGATAGGTTGTTTACTAGAAAATACATTTCTTGTGATGTAATAGTATCGCTCTGAATGGCTCTCTGGCTGTGGAAAACCAAACCAGTTTGAAACTGTTTTGTTATGGAACTTTTAGGTTTTGGGTTTTATTCAGTTTGTTGTGTTTCAGTTTGAGTTTATTGTTTCTTTTCAGTATCTTGTTAGTTGGTTGTTGTTTTGTTTCTGTCTCTTGTGTCTATGTTTGTTTTCATCTATCCCTTCCCCAGTTTTATCATCTGGTTACCTGCCACGCCCATCTCCACCTGCCAGTAATTATTATCACTCACCTGTGCCCACTTACCTCATTTTCCTATGTGTTTAAAACCCGGTCATTTCCCCCACTACTCCGTCGGATCATTGGTCATTTGTCCTCGTTCTGTGTCCCTGATTTGTGTCCTCAGAGTTTTGTTTCCGTCTGTTCCAGAGTTTGGTGAAGACTGCGAACCGGGAGCTGGAGGATGTGGAGAAGTGGAGAGAAGGGGGCGTGGTGGCGTCCCGCCGATCCACCGGAGAGGGAAGCAGAGGTGATGTCCGGCCCATCCACTGGAGAGGCAGAGGTGGCGTCCGGCTGATCCACCGGAGAGGCTGTAGTGGGTAGGTGGGGATGTGGGAACTGCCACAGTCAGTGTCCTACTTGGGCGACGGTGCCCACAGGTTTGGGGGGGAACCGCCGCAAAAGACCAGGGCCCATCCAGGAAGGCGAACGGGTACTCCTCCCACATCTCGGCCAGGATCCTGGCTTTCTCTACTGGAGAGAGGGTAACACCGGCGGTGGAGTCTGCTGGGTTCTGGGGTGGTTGGATCATTCTGTCAGGTTTGACGGTAACGGAGGCGAATCCAGAGAGCAGACTCATAATGAAAACTAAAAGAAAATAATTTATTAATTCAAAAACAAAAGCTGACGAGGCAGCAAAACAAAAATTAAATCCAAATGCACAGAGGAAACACTGGACAGGATGAAACAAAACTCTGAGAACATCAAACACCAACATGGAACGAGGACAAATGAAACAATGATCCAACAGAGTAATGGAGAAAGCAGTGGTGGGAAGTAACGAAGTACAAGTACTTTCTTACTGTACTTAAGTACAATTTTCATGTATCTGTGCTTTATTTAGGTAGATTTAATAATGGATACTTTCTACTTTTACTCCACTACATTTTACAGTAAGTATCTGTACTTTCTACTTCACTACATTTCTACAAAACCGTTGCGTTACTCGTTACATCCAAGTCGCATTTCGTTATTTGATTTGTTCATTAGTTTGAAACTATCCAATGGCGAGAGAGGAATCAGTCCACTGAACCAATGCAAAGGTAGAAAGAACCATTAGGCCCCCCCTTAAGAAGAGCAAGGCAGTACCCAGCACCTGCAGAATCACTAACACCAAGAATGGAGTCCAGTGATAGACAACCAGAAGACCTGGGCCACCCATGGCCTTATTCAAAAGATTTTATTGAAATAACCGGGTCAAGTTTACCTTAAAGTGGCCAACTCTCTGCTATTCCGGTATCGATTTGATACAGTAGAGGCTTCTGCACTTCCCATATATGTGCCTTCTGTCACTTTTTTCAGCAGTTAAAACTGTTTAATTCATTGTTAACATGTCATAAACTGCTTTTCCGAGCTGCCTTTAAATGCAGCATGAGTGCTAAGACGCTAGCTGGGTTTACAAATGTGGGGCAGCAAAGGACACTTGCTGCTGTGCAGAGCTGCTCAGGTGTATGTTAGAATCATGGCAGCAAACCAGCAAAACGCAAACTTTGCACAGTTTTTTTCCCCAAACTAACCGACTGAGTTGAGTAAAACTGTTGGATACAGCTAATGTTAGCTAAAAGATGACTATACCAGTACAGCACCTTGAACTAGTTAAGAAGTAGCCTGTAGGCTACTGGTGTTGTTGTTTATGTTCAAAAGTGGGTAGTACTTGTTACATTTACTTGAGTAACCACCCCTGTTAAACTTGTCTGGAGCCGGGACTGTTTTCATTAGACCCACATGCCTGCATTATGTTTTTTACTGGTCTGTAATCTAATCAGAAATGTCATGTTTTCATTAGCTGTAAGCAACAAATCATCAGCATTGTTCATTAAAATGGTACATTACTGGATGTATTAAAATTAAATACGATAGGTACACTTAATGACATTGTATTAGCCTTTAGGTAATACAGTCAACAAGTACTTTTACTTTTAATACTTAAGTAGTTTTAAAAGCCAGTACTTTCTTACTTTTACTGAAGTACACATGTTAATGTGGTACTTTTACTTGAGTACATTTTTGCCTGTGTATTTGTATTTTTACTTAAGTACGTTGTTTGAGTACTTTCTCCACTACTGGGAGAAAGTGACCGGAACAGAGCCGAGCAAGATGACGACCGGGAACCTCGGTGGAGTGAGGCGTCGACCGGGACACTCGTCAGGGCAGAGCAGATTGGGACGTCGACTGGGACCCTAGGCAGGACAGAGCGGAGCGAGATGTCGACCGGGGACCTTCGGCAGAGCGAGGCGTCGACTGGGACCCTCGGCAGGGCAGAGCGGATTGAGACGTCAACCGGGACCCTAGGTGGGGCAGAGTGGAGTGAGGCGTCGACCGGGACCTTCGGAGGAGCGAGGCGTTGACCGGGACCTTCAGCGGAGCTGGTTGAAGCGAGGGGTCCTACTGGGTCCTTATTGGAGCTGACTGGAACGAGGAATTGTCGGGGACCCTTGTCGGAGCTGGCTAAAGCGAGGCGTCCTCCCAGATCCTCGTTGGAGCTGACTGGAATGAGGAATCGTCCACCCGGACCCTCGGCCATGCAGAGCGGAGCGAGGCGTCCACCCTGACTGGCGTTGGGGCCTCGCCACCGACCTCCACGGAGACACTGGCTGGCGGTGAGAAGTCGCCACCAACCCCCACGGAGACGCTGGACGGTGAGGCGTCACCACCAACCCCCACGGAGACACTGGACGGTGAGGCGTCGCCACCTACCCCCTCTGGAGCGGCCTGGCGAGGAGGGTCGACCTCGAAGGCAGACTTGGCCGAGTGGGGGACTGAGAGCGGCTCCGGAGATGAGGCTGAAAGCACACAGAGCCGCTCCGGAGACGAGGCTGAAGGCACAGAGAGCAGTACCAGAGACAAGGCTGAAGGCACTAAGAGCGGTACCGGAGACGAGGCTGAAGGCACTTAGAGCGGCACAAGGGGCGCTGAGAACAGCAAAGGAGGCGCTGAGAGCGGCACAGGAAGCTCTGTAGAGTACGACGCCGAGGGCAGCTCTGGAGACGAGACTGAAGAGTGACTTGTGTGATCTGGCTGGCTAAGGTGACTGGGTGAACTGGATGGCTTGGGTGACCGGAAAACTGAGGGTGAAGGTAGCTGAAGATCTGTGGATGTGTTGGTTAATTGTCCTTTTAACTGAGTTATTACAGAAAAGATGCCGGAGTAGTGTGGCAGACTGAGGCAACATGGGCAGGACAGGAGGATTTTTTCAATGAGGAGACAGGTGGCTAAGTTGTGTTTGGGGTTGGTGTTGGTTGCAGTTAATGAAAGCAGTCTATTGATTTGGGATGAGATGTCCATGAGCTTGACGGGTGAAAACTCTGAGTTCTTTATGTGGGTGGAGAATGATGAAAAGTCCAAAGCTAAAACAGAACCTGGTGAAGACTGCGAACCGGGAGCTGGAGGATGTGGAGAAGTGGAGAGAAGGTGGCGTGGTGGCATCCCGCCGATCCACCGGAGAGGGAAGCAGAGGTGACGTCCGGCCCATCCACTGGAGAGGCAGAGGTGGCGTCCGGCTGATCCACCGGAGAGGCTGAGGTGGCGTCCGGCCGATCCACCAGAAAAGCAGTAGTGGCGTCGAGCCGCTGACCTACCGGAGAAGCTGTAGTGGGGATGTGGGAACTGCCACAGTCAGTGTCCTCCGTCGGCGACGGTGCCCACAGGTTTGGGGGGAACCGCCGCAAAAGACCAGGGCCCATCCAGGAAGGCGAACGGGTACTCCTCCCGCATCTCGGCCAGGATCCTGGCTTTCTCTACTGGAGAGAGGGTAACACCAGCGGGGGAGTCTGCTGGGTTCTGGGGTGGTTGGATCATTCTGTCAGGTTTGACGGTAACGGAGGCGAACCCAGAGAGCAGACTCATGACGAAAATAAAAGAAAACTAATTTATTAATTCAAAAATAAAAGCTGACGAGGCAGCAAAACAAAACAAACTAAATCCAAATGCACAGAGGAAACATGGGACAGGATGGAACAAAACTCTGAGAACATCAAACAGCAACATTCCATGTATTATCAGCCTATTTTCTTCAGTGATTCTTGCCTCCAGTCTACCAGTAACACCTGCTCCTCTTGTATATTAGTCTCAGCTATTTCCATTAGCAGTCACTTCTCCCAGTCTCCTTATACCCTTGATTTCCTCTTGCTCTCCAGTCTGTCATACCGTTTGTTACCTGCCTGTTTAAAGTTTGATATCAGGGATCTTGATTGCATATACCAAGGACTTGCCACAGTAGATTTGTGTTGCTTAAATAATAGAACTGCCTGCCATACCTGCACCTGTTGACTCCTTCTGTTGCAGCTGTTTATGGTCAGTGGTATTGTCCTTTTTTCACATCATTTATTTGAATTAAACAAGCAGGTATTTGGTTTTGCATGTTCTTATGAACCAGACATGTTGTTTTTTGTTTTTTTGTTTTTTTACTAGAGTGTTTAAATAGTGTCTTTCTTTGCTTTTTTTCTGTTGTGGCTGTTAGCAAAATGCAGTTAAATAAAGTGGGCCCACTCTGGGAGCAGTGATCCCTTGTGGCTTATATGTTCATCATCAGTTCACTGTATCTGTCCAAAACATCTGTACCACGCTGTCATGGTACAGATACATATACTGTAACATCCTTCACGTAAACCTGCTACAACACTATGTTTATATGTAAAACCAACTAGAAATTGAGTTAACATTATCCTTTCTGTGAATGAGAGCTTTTCAGACAAGTGAAGACTAGAACATGTTATTCTTGGAACTGACACAAAAAGGCCAGACTAATAGACAAAAAAGCTACACCAGCTCAATTTAGCAGAGGAAAAAAAAAAACTTATGAACCATGTTTCTTTAAGCAGTTTTTTTTTTTTTTTTTACTAAAGCCAGTATCTAACTGGCTTGTGACTGTGGGTGAGTTGTGGAGAAATAGACAGATTTTCTGTTGCGGCCTCATTTAATTCTGAGTGTTTGTAACAAAATGACCAATAAGCCACGTAGCCACATTTTGAAAGACCAGTTCTTGAAAATCAAATTTGTCACATTGAAAATGTATATTCAAGTGTATGACTTGTGACATAGGGTGACCAGACGTCCCGGATTTCCAGAGACAGTCCTTGTCCTCGTTTTATGAATGAGAAGAAAATGTTGCGTGCAGACTGTTATTAGACTGTGGCCCAGTAGAAAGCGCAAGTGAGCATGTTGTGCCCAACAACAGGTATCATGATACTGGTAACTTTACAGACAGCACTGAAGAAGAGCCGAGAGTGCTGCCTTTTTTTTCTTTCTTTTTTTGCAATCAATTGTTTTTATTTTATGTCATTTTACATCCACAAGAACATTTAGAGTACAGCATAATTACAATAGCTGGAATAAGACATTGAAATAGAAAGGTTTATGGAAATCCCCCGTTCCACCCAATCCATAACCCCATGGCGACCCCCTAACCCGTTCCCCATAGATCTCAAAATGAAGAAATAGCAAGTATGGAAGTGGACAATTGAGAAGATGGTATCATCATCATCATCAACTTAAGCAGCTTACATAGAGTTACGTTGCACTCTTTCTTTAACCAAAGAATAAGCAGTGTCCCATGCTCTAATTGCTTTTTGGCTGGCCGCGTGCATCCTAGCCACTGATCTCTCCATCATAACAATGTCAAGGAAGGAGTTGGCCCATTGTTGCCAAGGTAATAAGTGTGGTGGTTGCCATCGTAGTGCCAACATCTTCTTAGCTGCAGTGAGGCCTTCCCACAGTATGCGCTTTTGTTGAGAGGAAAGTTCTAAGGTGGAATCGTCATTGAGCAAGAATAAAGAAGGTGATAATCGAATATTAGTTTGAAGCATATCACTCAGCGTGTTGGAGATTAGTCTCCAGAAAGCAGTCACACTGGTACAATCCCAATACATGTGCATGAAAGAGCCTGTTTTAAGTGTACATAGGTCACAGATAGGATGTGATCATTTTCATAGCGTAACGTTTCCTGGGTGTTAAGTACATCATATGGATAAATTTAAAGTGGATAAGCTGGTGATCAGGGTTTTTGGATGTGTTGTGGAGGTTTTCCTGTACTTTATCCCAGCAGATTTCTGTCTCCCATGAAGGACAGCTCTCTCCCCCATATATTTTCTACAGAGAGCCTAGCTCGAGGATCCAAAAAAATTTTATAGAATTTAGACGCAATCCCATGTGCCTGACCCCGCGATGCAAGAAGTTCTTGTAGGGGATGAGTTGGTAAAGGGACACCCCATGGAACGCCGTATGCTTCCATGGCCAATCTGAGTTGTAAATAAAAGAAGAAAGTCGAACCTGGTAGATTATATCTAGTTTGTAGGTCACTAAAAGAGCGCAGGCCGTCATTGTTCATAAGGTCTCCGAGAATATTGATACACCTATCCCTCCACCTAGGGAAGATGAATGGCTTATTCCCAATAAACATGGAAAGGTTATTAAATATAGGAAAGTGTTTATGCCATTTTAGGTTGGTGTTTGTGTGGTTTAACACTGAATGACAGATTCTAAGAAGAAAAGAAATTATGGGTCCTAATTGTGATTTAGCCTCTTTAGGAGGTATATTAAAATACACCAAATCTTGCAGCCAGTATGGTTTGGATAGATTTTCTTCAATTGGTTTCCAAGAAACAGATGCCTCAGGATTAAACCATAAAAGTAAAGGTCAGAGCACGAAGGACCAAAAATTCGGTAGGCCTAAGTCCCCACATTTTATCTTGTTGAAGCGTTCTTAGTTTCAAACGGGCTTTCTTCCCATTCCAAATGAATTTAGATACAAGAGAGTGTAGCTTTTCCCAGTAGCCCTTTGGCGGTGCGAGAGGAATCATTGAAGAGTAAAAGTTGACACGCGGAAGAACATCCATTTTAATTACTCACACATGGGCCTGAAGAGAATTAGGGAGTTTTGACCAATGTTGTAGGTCTTTCTCTATAAGGTTAAATGCACTCTGGAAATTATATGAAGCTATATGAGATATGGAGGGAGAGATGTCAATCTCGAGGTATCTAAAATGGCTCACCACTAGTATGCTAGATGGCAAGGGAAGGGTTGGTGCGACTGAATTTAGATGCAACAATGACGACTTGCTCCAGTTAATTTTATAACCAGATAGTGAGCCGAACAGATCAAAGATGGATAGTAAATGTGGTAAAGAGGACCCTGTGTCACAAATATAGAGTAAAATATTGTCTGCATATAAAGATATGTGATGCTCAGTGCCCTTGACTAAAATAGGAAGAACTGAGGGGTGTTGTCTGATTTTCTGGGCCACTGGTTCGAGGGAGAGGGCAAAAACTAATGGGGAGAGGGGACAGCCCTGGCGTGTGCCCCATAGTATGGGGAATAGAGAGGAACAAGTATTACCAGTATACACCATCGCCGACGGGTTAGCATAGAGAACCTTAACCATTTGGATAAATTGTGGGCCTAGTTTAAAATTGTCCAAGGTGGCCCAAAGATAAGGCCATTCCAGTCTGTCGAACGCTTTTTCGGCATCAAGAGATAAGACAGAACATGGGAAATCAGTTGTCTTTGCTGCATGAATGATGTGTAGCAAGCGCCGTATATTGTCAGATGCCAATCTGCCTTTTATAAATCCGGTCTGATCATTATGTATCGGTCTAGGTAAATAGCTTTCAAGTCGCATTGCAAGTATTTTCGCATAGAGTTTGACATCCCCATTTAAGAGGGACAGGGGTCTGTAGTTACTGCTTTGTGCTGGGCCCTTATTAGGTTTAAGAAGCAATGTAATTATCGCAGCATTGGTACTTGAATTGAGTGAACCTTTGCCAATTGCCCCATTAATCATGTCTAATAATGATGGGCTGAGTATATCCCAGAAGGTGAGGTACAACTCTGGTGGGATACCGTCCCAACCCGGGGATTTACCTTTCTTCAAAGAGGCAAGGGCTCTTTTCAACTCTTCTAACGTAATGGAGGCACTAAGTTTTTCTGAATTCTGATCAGCAAGAATAGGGAGCTGAAGATTCTGAAAAAAATGCTCAAATTTTTCTCACTTTTCCAGCATTCAACACCACTTCAGAGGAGTAAAGGGAAGAATTATAAGTTTTGAATGCCAAATTATTTTGAGTTTAATTGTGTCATAGTTCAGTTAGGGTAACAGTAGGTGTCTGAATGGCCACAATGTTAGAGTATTTGTGTCATGGCGGTGCCTAAGTGTCTGACCCACATGCAAAAAACACTCAGAAAAATTCAACAGCAGTTTCTTTCTTTTTCTTTAAAAAAAAAAAAAAGATTTCTTTTCTCAAATTCTTTGTGACTCAGAAAACAGACCCCTCTGGGAAACACAGGATATGGTGGCTCAGGAGTCAGCGATCCCTTAGAGAAAGAACACAGGGTTAGGTGACTTGACTTCTCACCAGGTGGTTGGTTAGGTAGGAGGTTAGGCTTACAGGAGGTGAAGTCCCATCCAGGGAGGGAATTAACTGCAGGCTCTGAGAAGATCTGAACTCACAGGTGGCGTCAGAAGATGTCTTTTCCAGGAAAAAAAAACAACGGAGAGCCATGGAGAACTGACAGGGTTCGATCTGTGGTGGTTCTTGAAGTGGAGCAACGGAGCAATCAGGCAATTGTTTCATCCAGGCATGAACTAGACACAGATCTCCAGACTGGAGCCAACTGGGAGCTGGGTAACCTGGGAGGAATCAAAAAACACAGAGGATCAAAATGCAGCAAGGTACTAGGTAAGTTTCTGCAACTAGGACTCAATGGCTTGAAGTACCACATAGGGCTAACACTCAGGCACTGAAGAAACGTCAGCAAGCTCCTTATATGCAGCTCCGCTGATGAGACCAAATGGGCTCCGGGTGTTACTGATAATTGCCCAGCTGCTCTCCAGAAGGCTCCAGGATGCCACCTGCTGGACAAAACTCAGAATACGCTCCCAGAACCACAATAATTTGTCATTCTGTTTCAGTCTTAAGGCTAGTAAATGGTTCGGTCTAGAGCCATTAAAATAATAATTCCTTCTGGTTTTATGAATTAAGAACTCAGCTCTATGTCTTAACAATGAGTTTAATTGTGTCATAGTCACAGATATTTTCCCTGATAGCTCATCATTCTGTTTGTCCTGTCTTTTTGAATCAAGTTTGTTATGGGTTTTCTCTAGTTCACCTATATTCTGAAGACAATTTTTCTTAAGATGAGATGAGAAGGAAATCATTGTGTATCTGATTGATCCTTTAATCGCATCCCACAGAAGTCATGGATCCTCTATCAAGCCAGCATTGATTTCTATAATGTTGTTAGAGTGCTATGAAAGACATTGCAGAACTCTTCATTCCTAAGAAGTGATATGTTGAATTGCCAACGTGAGGCTTTGGGAGGGGTATTTCTAAGCGTAAGTTGAGCTGATACAATGCTGTGATCCGAGAGTGAACAAGGTAGAATTACTACATTATGAATTTCAGAGAATGAATTGGTAGATTCTAATAGATAATCCAACCTGGAGGAGGATTGATGTCTGGCTGAGTATAAGGTTTATTGTGTGCAGGTGGGATTAACTACACAGTATAAGTCTACCAGAATCAGAATCAGAATCACTTTATTGCCATTGCCAGTAAACTAGTTACAGGCTAGGAAATCGTTTTGGTGTACTGGTGCAAATAAAACAAATACAAATGAATAAGTAAACATGAAAAAAAAGAAAGAAATTAATTAAAGTGTACATGTGCATTATGGCAGGTGTATAAAGTGGCTGTGTCGTACTAGAGTCAATTATCTGTTGTTCAGCAGTTTAGTGGCAGAGGGAAAGAAGCTGTTCATGTGGCGGGAAGTTCTGGTCTGGATGGACCGTAGTCTTTTGCCTGAGGGGAGAAGATTAAACAGGCTGTGACCAGGGTGAGAGGAGTCAGCTGCAATTCGACCTGCTCGTTCTAAAGTCCTGGAGGAGTACAGGTCCTGTACGGGTCGGAGGTTGCAGCCGATCACCCTCTCGGTGGAGCGCACAACGCGTTGCAGTCTTTGTTTGTCCCTGCTCGTGGCCCCAGTGTACCACACGGTGATGGAGGTGGTGAGGATGGACTCAATGACAGCTGTGTAAAACCTCACCATTAGCTCAGTTGGCATTTTGAGTTTCCTCAGCTGTCGTAAGAAGAACATCCTCTGCTGTGTTTTTTTGATGATGCAGCTGATTGTCGGCTCCCATTTGAGGTCCTGGGTGATGGTGATACCCAGGAAGCGGAAGGAGTCCACAGTGGCAATGGTGAGGTCCTTGATAACAAGAGGGCGTGGTGGGTCTATGGCTGTCCTGAAGTCCACAATTAACTCCACCGTCTTCTGGGTGTTAAGCTCCAGGTTGTTTGAGTTGCACCAAGACACCCGCCGATCCACCTGCGTCCGGTAAGCAGACTCATCCCCGCCCGAGATCAGACCGATGACGGTGGTGTCGTCCGCAAACTTAATCAGTTTAACAGACTCATGGATGGAGGTGCAGCAGTTGGTGTAGAGGGAGAAGAGCAGAGGTGAAAGTACACAGCCCTGGGGGGAACCGGTGCTGATGGTCCGAGTCTCCGAGATGGTCATCCCCAGCCGCACGTACTGCCTCCTATCAGTTAGGAAGTTGGTGATCCACCTGCAGATGGAGTCGGGCACACTGAGCTGAGAGAGCTTATCTTGGAGCAGGTGTGGCAAGATTGTGTTGAATGCGGAGCTGAAGTCCACAAACAGGATCCTGGCGTAGGCTTTTGGGGTGTCCAGATGTTGCAGGATGAAATGGTGGGCCAGGTTAATAGCATCATCTACAGACCTGTTAGCTCTGTAGGCGAACTGCAGCGGGTCTAGGGAAGGGGCGGTGATGGTCTTGAGATGGGAGAGGACCAGTCGCTCAAATGTCTTCATGACTACAGGCATCAGAGCCACAGGCCTACAGTCATTAAGACCAGTAATCTGAGGCTTCTTGGGGATGGGAATGATGATGGAGGATTTGAAGCAGGCTGGCACATAACAAAACTCCAGGGAGGTGTTGAAGATGTCCGTGAAGATGGGAGTCAGCTCATCTGCGCAGTGTCTCAGGGTGGAGGGGGAGACCATCTGGACCCGGAGCCTTACGGAGGTTCAGCTTGCTGAAGAGATTGTGCACATCCTGCTCCTGGATAGTGAGGGGGTTGGGGGAGGGGGCTGAGACCACAGTGTGCTGTAATGGAGTGGAGTGATTGTTGGTGACTGCAAGGGTTTCAGGGCTGGCTGATGGGCCATCAAAGCGACAATAGAAGTCGTTGAGGCTGTTGGCCAGTTTCAGATCGCAGGCGGCATGGGGGGCTGTAGGCTTGTAATTGGTCAGCTGCCTAAGCCCCCTCCATACTGATGAGGAGTCGTTGGCAGAAAGTTGTTGGCAGAGTCTCTCAGAATACAGTGATTTAGCTTTTCTAACCTCTGAGTTAAACCTATATTTTGCCTCCTTGTAGCTGTTTCTCTCCCCACTCTTGAATGTTCTTTTTTTTTTCCATCCAGAGCTGCCTGAGTTTACTTGTGAACCAGGGCTTGTCATTATTGTATGATACCCTGGTGCGTGTTGGAACAATGCTGTCCTCACAGAAACAAATGTATGAGGTCACAGCGTCAGTAAACTCATCCAGATTGTTTGTGGCCGCCCTAAACATCTCCCAGTCTGTGAAATCCAGGCAGCTGCGAAGCTCCTCCACTGCCACGTTGGTCCACTGCTTTGAAATTCTCTTCACTTGTTTGGCGAGCTTCAGCCTCTGCCTGTAATCTGGTATCAGGTGAACCATGATGTGGTCTAAAAGTCCCAGAGCTGGGCGCGGGACCGCCCGGTATGCTCCACTCACAGTGGTGTAGTAGTGATCCAAGGTGTTCTCTGCTCTTGTCGGACATTTAATAAACTGTCTGTATTTGGGTAATTCCTGGCACAGATTACATTTGTTAAAGTCACCCAGAATTATGACTGTCCAGTCTGGAAAAGTTCACTCCACGCATGTAATCTGGGTCACAAGCGCATGCTGAGCTTCATTAACATTTGCGTCCGGCGGGATGTAGACGGCAGCAAGGATAAATGAAGTGAACTCATGCGGAGAGTAAAAAGGCTTACAGTTTATGAACAGATATTCCAGAGCAGTTGAACAGTGTTGGGAGATCACAGTCATATCATTGCACCAAACATTGTTGATGAAGAAGCATACCCCTCCGCCTTTACTTTTCCCGGTGCGCTCCGAGTCGCGGTCCGCACGGAACAGCTGAAATCCGTCCAGGTGTAGCGCAGAGTCTGGTATCTGGCCACAGAGCCAAGTCTCCGTGAAGCATAGCACACATGAGGAGGAAAATTCCTTGCTCCTAGTCATCAGCAGTGCCAGTTCATCCATTTTATTGCTGAGTGAGTGAACGTTGGATAGAAAGATCCCGGGAAGAGGTGTGCGTGAGCTCTGTCTGCGAAGACGCACAAGGGCGCCCGATCTTTTACCTCTCTTGCGACGCTGAACTCTCTTCGTGAAGAAATGTACCACATCCGCTGCAGATGCCAAAAAGATCGGTGATAGGACCACAGATATAGAATGTCTGATGTTTAGGAGCGCCTCACGCCTGTATGAGCATGCTGACACAGTATTTACACATAAAAACAAATAAAACAGAGAGCACCAAAACACCGAGGCAGCCGTCCCTGGCGCCATCTTGGATCAATCTATAAATTTTACTAGACTGAAAGCTGAAAGGAAGTCTTGCAGTTCTTTAGATGATAGTATTTGTGTGGGAGTGGAAAGTCGCACAGATTTGTCTAGCGTTAGATTGACACAAGCGTTCATGTCAGCACCAATAATAAATGAATAGTCATATAATTGTGTCAGAACTGAAATCAATTTAGGGAAGAAATCCAGTTTATATGAAGATGGGGCATGGATCGAGATAAAGGCAATTTTGTGACCGGTGATATTGGTTTTGAGGTATGAAACCCTGCCGTCCTCACTTCCATATTTCCCTAATATGTTCAGTGAGAGATTGCGTTTTAGCACAATTAATGACCCTCTAATTTTAGAGCTTAATGAAGCCGATGCAGCTGTGTAGTAAAATTTATTTACAAATTGCTGCGTATCTCTAGATGTTAAGTGTGATTCCTGTATATATTTCCACTGACTGCCTACAAAGAAGGTCTAAGCAATGTTAGCGTTCCAGCTTATGACATGGAACTTCGTCATGTTACAGAGAACTTATTATAATTTGCAAAATGCAGTGTAGCCAAAGAAAAATAATGCCATGAATCAAAGATGCAACATCCAGACAATGATAACCATAGTAGAGATCTATACCCACCCATATAACCCTGTCCCCATGGTCCCAAAGCACTCCAAGAAACGTTGGAGGGCAGAAGATCAACATAATTTAATATACAACATAACAACCAGCTCTTAATGAGCCTAAATTATCCCAAAACATTGGACCCGTGATCCTAGAGTGATTTCCCCCAGAACACACAGACCTCCCATCTTTAATTAAGTCAAAAGTTTACCACTTTATGTAGTTATTAATTGAGTAATGTAGGTCTAATTTAGTTAAAATTTAGTAGTAAGTCCAGCATTACATGCACATATTATAAACAACAACAACAGCAAAAATAAAAGAAAAGATGAGAGAAATGAAAAACAAGCTCTGTCAACTAAAAATTTTTAAAAAATTAAAAAATTAAAATATATAATAATGCAGTTACAAATAAGGAGACATCAGCCTGAACAATATTTAACATGGCACCGATTGAGTTGCTTTGCCGACGCGATTAGCGACGCAACAACAGAAAATCTGTCCGTTACCTCAAAAAAGGCGTAACTCATTCCTTCATGGAATTAGCAAACTTCTCAGCCATCTGTGGGGTGTCAAAGATGTGGGTGGTTTCACCGCGCATCACTTTCAGTTTGGCTGGATAAAGCAAGAAGGTGTGAAAACCCAGCTTCTGCAAGGAACCAATCACACTAGAAAAAGCCAGTCTACGTCTGAAGGTGCGCGTGCTGTTATCCGGGGTGAAGTGAACAGAAGAACCATCCAGTTTTTATCTAGCTCGGTCTAGCTTGGGTGGCTTCTAAAGGTTCCATGCACGTTGAGGTGTCCGCTCCGATAGTTAACATCTTGGACCGAAACTCAGCGATCTGTTCTGTCACTATAGCTTGAGTTTTGGTTGAAAGTTGGGTGACTACTTCTTCCACCAGCGTGGGAATGGCCTCCTTGATAGCATCTGCTACAGCTAGCTTAACTAGCCTAGCCAGTTCGTTGTTGTCAACAGAACAGATAATAAGCTGTTCTTGAGTTTGTTTAGCAGAATGTTTCTTAGAGGATGCATAAATAAAACGCCGATCTAAAGACCAAATATGTGGTAAAAACAGTGTATTTAAGGAAAAAGCTGCAGAGCTGTGATAACAGACCACCGCATCCCTTGCTGCGGTCACGTGACTGCAGAGTGCCACCTTTAAAAAAAGGCAAGACGAGAGAACCGGAAGTAGCTGTGGTGTTAGAGAGAGAGAGAGAGAGAGAGAGAGAGAGAGAGAGAGATCCTAACAGGATGATTAAAAACTCCTTGATTTGGGGTTCATCCAAAGTTGTTTTAGAATTGATTGGTGACCTTCAGTTTATATTTTCAGGGCTAGTTATAAGCAGTGGTGGGCCATCAGGACCAGCAAGGCCTTCTCTGCTGGCCTAACATAACCAGAAATCATGATCATAATTATGATAAAGTATAATTTTTAATTTACTTTCCCTAGATATCTAAAAGTATTCATATTCTCTTCATGTCATATTATGCTCCTTCCATTGCTGTTGGTTTTAGGTTAAAGTTTTTATCTAATCAGAATTCAGCTATCTTATGTTGCTAGGCTGAATGAAATCTGCCTGGGCCTTCAGAAACAACAGTGCAGGCGTCTGTGCACTGTAAGTGAACGGGCAAATACGGTTGATAGATAGTTGCTATAGACAATCAGATCACGAGTTGTGTCAGTAAGGCCTTCTAGCTAGCCTCACGATCAACATGACATTTATGCGTCCTATGATTAGATATGGATACTTTCTAGTTTGAGCCACAGCAGTGCTATGTAGATCAACAGAGTCACACCCGGGACTGTTAACGGTTAAAAACTTTTTTAACTCACAATGGCCAAAGGAGAGCAACACGTTGATTTGGTTGCTGATATACTGGTAAGGCTGTTTTCAAGACGAACTTTTCAAGAGAAGTTAGATCTCGAGGAGGACGGATGACCCCCGAGCTAGCTAACCTGAAACTGAATGAAACAAGAACTGAATTAAGAATAATGAGGAGGGAGAGATCATCATCTGGTTAAATGTGTAGGGTCACACATCAGTTTGGATTATTTTTGCATTAACAGCCTAATGCAAAAATGGACTGTTTCACCTAAACTAAAAAAACCCAGTGTTTTGAGAAGACACCCAGATGTCAGATCTTGACAGCCGAGATGTCAATAGTAGTACTTTGGAAGAAATTTACATTCTGAGAAAAGAACAACCAAGGACCTGTTTAAACTCAAGGAACAGATAACGCCTGCAGTCTACTGACATCAAAAGAATTATCACATTCCTTCAAATCTAGTTAATCTCAAGTACCCCAGCATCCTGGTCTCTGCTTAGTATAAGTTTGAACTATACCTACCAAATGTGAACTTTCTAATCTGTTTCAAATAAGTTTCTGGACTGCAACCCTCATTTTAAAATGTGATATTTGTACTAATATTGTTTTTCTCCTTTCAGTTACAAGAGTCACATGTTTCATCTTTTAATGTTTGTAGTTGTCTATATATATTTTCTGTTTTGCTTTCATTCATTTGCATATCACATGACAGATGAAATGTTATTAACATTATCCTGCCATCAGGCTGCAAGTGTATCAATATGTGTTCACATTGCCAATGACCATGATTCATTGAGATTAACTTCATGTGAGAAGGCTTAATTTAATCACTGATCGAGTCTGCTTCCCCTTTTGCTAATTAAATTTAATTTTGAGGCAGAAAAGGAATGCAAAGATCAAATTACGTTAGTTTCTCCTTAAGTGTAAAAAAACACCCCCTCCTGAAGAGGACTATTGCTCATTGGCTAAATGACCACCGAAACGTCCTGCCTTCTTTTGAGAACCGCGGCTCTGATTGGAAGGTAAGCCTTGTTTAAAAGTTCCCCAGCTTCGGCTTGCTCTGCTCCTGCTTCCCCCAGTCCTGCTCCCCGATTCTTCTTTGTTTTGTTTTTTTTTAATTTTCTGTGCGTTTTCCTCGTCCCGTCTACTTTTAATTTTATTCCTCTTGTTTTTCACATTGCTGACTTAATCCCATTTTTTGTTTTGAACCAAACTTTTGTCATTAATAAGTTCTTAGTTTATTTCAGCAGTCAGCATTGACGCTAGTCAGTGAAATAAGTAACAGTCCGAGCCTTTATTAAATTTCCCTGTGTCGTCTTTGTGAGACCAACTCTTTACCTCCAGCCTACCCATTAAACCAGCTTCGAACGGCCACCCCAGAGTTGTTCACATGTCTGCTTAAGACGAGCTGCCGACTGTTTGGACAAAGGTTCGACTCAGCTCCCTCTGACGGAAAGTGCCCTGGAGACGAGCCCTCCCGGTCACTTTCCTCCCGCCGTGGCCTAAAGGTTCCCGACTGGTACCGAGAGACAGCGGCCAGACGGATCCTTCTCTTGGTAGGACAAACTCTCTGAACCATTTGCTGGCTAACTTCTGGTGGTGCTCTGTGCTGGTTGATAAGAGTTAGTTTCACTCAGGTGGCCAAATTAATAATAATAATCATCATTTCCATTACGCAAAGTTAATTTCTCAAACCCACTTTGCCTCAAAATCTTAACCTCTTACATTTGATTAGACTTTCTGTTTTTCTCGATCAGTATCTTATTACCATATTCAAACGTGCAATATTTTCATAACCTGCCAGAACTTGTGTTATATTTGTCTTTTCAATAAATGTCACATAAATAGTGCAAAACGCAATTCAGTGTGCGTGTGTTTTGATATAATTATGATTTTAATCCAAAGTGAAGAACTCACGATTTAGGGTAATTAAATGTTGAGACTTATTACGGAGAGAATTCTTGGGTGCTAATTCGTGATGGTATGCAGGAAACAAGATGCGGTGTCGGTCAGGACACAGGAATAATAAGAGAGATGGTTTATCTCCTTTAGCCGGCTTCACTCGCCGTGCACTTTATTGCAGGAACTCAGTGTTGTAACAGTTTGTGGTGATTTGGTTTTTCTATGGGTTTTCTTTATGTTTTATTTTTATTCTTTGGTTTGGGTTTTTGTTTTGTTTTGATTCTGTTGTATTTGCTTTTTGTTTTGTCTCATGTTCATGTTTCATTTCACCCTTCCCCAGTCACTCACTTGCCTGTTAACCACACCCATCTACACCTGTCCTGACTCTGTAATCACTCCACCTGTTCCCACTCACCTCGTTATCCTCTGTACTCAAATACCCGGTCATTTCTCCCACTAGTCGCTGGTTCATTGTCTGTGTTAGTTGTCTATTGTTTGATGTAGTCTCTTTAGTTGCCCTCGTGCTGTGTTCCTGGTTTCTGTCGGTTCCATGTTTGTATTTAAATTTAGGTTTTGTTTGTTTGCTGCCACGTCAGCATTTTTGTTTTTGTTTATTCTCTAGTTTAATAAATTAGTTCTTTTTCCCTTACTATGAGTCTACATTCTGGGTTCGCCTCAGTCTCCATCGTTCCTGACAGAGTTCTGTAAATGACAACAATAAACAATATATTTAAACATAAACTCTTTACAAAAAGAATTACTTAAACAAGATACAAAGGAGCTATACACCATAATAATAACTCAAAGTCGCAATCTATGTGTCCAGCAGCTTAGGGAATTTAAACAGCACCATCTAGGTAGGTAGGTAGGTAGGTACATTTATTTATATAGCACTTTTCAGCACAAGGCGACTCAAAGTGCTTTACAACACAAGAACAAAATTACAGACAAAGTTACAGCAGTAATTAAACACAATGAAACACAAAAGCTAAACAAGATAAACTAAACTAAGTGTACAGTTTGGATAAATAATCTAAAANCATGAGAATGCTAAACTAATGATACCGAGCTTTCTAAATGGTACCAAACCCGATAAACTAAACTAAGTGTACAGTTTGGATAAGTAATCTAAAACATGAGAATGCTAAGCTAATGATACTGAGCTTTCTAAATAGTACCAGACCCTCTTTACGGCCAACATAACAATTACTAACTAAGGTCTAAACATAACTAAACATGATTAAACTAAACTAAGGTACAAACTCTAACTAACAGTACCAAGGCCCTCTAAACAGCCAACGTAAGAATTTCCTATATAAATAGATAATCTAAATAAGGAACAACGGAAGGAAAAAAAACAAAAAAAAACTGGTTAATTACTACTGGTTAATTTGCGCATTAGAAGGGTGAGAGCCCGAAAGGCGCACCGCTCCCCTCCCCTCACGGAGCGAACAAATTTACCGTTCAGCGGCGGCACCGCAGCTGCCCGCTGCAGCATATATAACCACCTAAACACTCGAATTGGTTTACTCAGAAACTAACATTAACAGATAAACCCTGCTTATTAAAGAGGAAATACGAAGACAGGAGGAAGCAGTCATGCTAAGTGTAACACCATGGGCATATTTTAAACAAACAATACTCACTTTTATCATTCACACGTCACTGCCCCTAGCGGCCGAGAAGAAACTTACATCTGTCCTTCAAAATAATAGCCTTTTATACAGCCGCCCCCAAAGGTGCATGGCACGTTTGCATCAATAAATTCCTACTTAGTTACAGAGTGTCCAGAACTAGACGGAGCTTCTTCTCCTGGAGGAAGGGCAGGCAACACCACAAGCCGGGCCACCGGCCGGGTGTAGATGCGTCATTTAATGTCGATGTCAGCTGACCTGATACATCCATCATCACTGCGACGAACCATGATGACACGCCCAACTGGCCACTGGGCTTGGGGTAGATGTGGCTTCACTAACATGACCACTGCTCTATCTAGCAGGTTAGGAGGAGAGGCTTGCCATTTTTGCCTTGTCTGTAACCCAGGCAGGTACTCTCTTATAAATCTGGACCAGAATTGATCCGCTAGGATCTGCGAATGTCTCCAGCGTCTTCTGCTCAACATCTCAGTTTCCGGGTACACCACCAACGGGAGTGAACCATCAGGCCACCCAAACTGTTTGCGGTCACGGGGTCAGGGTCGGCTATGTCAGCGGATACATAGCCTAATGGTTTTGAATTAAGGATGGCCTTTACCTCCAAAAGCACTGTATGCAACACTTCCTCAGGGACAGGCTGAGCTCCAACACATACATAGAGTGCAGACTTGACCGACCGGATTTCTCGCTCCCACAATCTATCGAAATGGGGAGCAGCTGGAGGGTTGAAGTTGAACTTTATCCTCTGTCGAGCCAGCTGTTGTTGCAGTACAGGCAACATGTCCTCGAAGGCCTCCCTCAACTCCCGTTCAGCACCCTTGAAATTGGTCCCCTGGTCTGTCCACAGCTCCGAAGGGGTTTCTCTCCTAGCGATGAACCGTCTCAGAGCCATCAAATAGGAGTCCACATCCATGTTTCTAAGAAGATCTAAATGAACTGCTCTGGTGGTCAGACATTTAAAGATGTCTCCAGATGCCTACCCACCTTCACCATCATGGGCCCGAAACAATCCACACCTGTGGAGTAGAAGGCTGGTTTGTGTAGCCTAAGACGAGCGGCAGGAAGATCAGCCATCTTAGGAATAGAAGGCTGACCTCTCCAATGCTGACATTCAACACAGGCCCTCTGATACTTGCGGATGGCTTCACGACCCCGGGGGATCCAGTATGATCTGCGCATCTCTGCGAAAACTCGCTCCGGACCAGGATGACATAGATCACTATCGTACTTCTGGATCAGGAGATGGGTCGCTGGATGAGAAGAGTCAAGAACCACAGGGTGCAGGGGCAGGTCTGATCAAGGGCTGCACACAGTTCCAGGCGGGGAATTGAATGCACCCGTTTCGGGGCTACTCTGGATCGAGCCAGGAGGAAAGAGACATGTCTCTGACCCGCTTCGTTCTCCAACCTCAAGTAGGCCACAGCCCCATAGGCCTGTTCGGAAGCATCTACAAAGATGTGCACTTTATATGTGAGAGCCTCTCGGTCAAAGATGGAGGGCACATATGCTCGAGGATAGGTAAGTGAAGGCAGAGACTGCAGTTCATGCTCCCAGCTGGACCAGGCGTGAAGTAGGGCAGCAGGTAAGTTTGTGTCGTCCCAACTCCGTTGCTTGTCCCATACTTGTCGAACGATGAGCTTTGCCCTTGTGGTGAAAGGCAACAGGTAACCCAAAGGATCATATTGAGAAGCGAGGACTTTATAAATGTTCCTGAGGGTCGGGGCATCATAAGACACGGGTCTCTGCTTATAGCTCAGGGAATCTCTCTCCCAGTTCCAACTAAGGCCAAGTGTAAGTTCCTGGGGGTCGACCTTGTCTTGTGCTAACCACATGTCTAGGCTCTGAGATCTGGCGTCTTGTGGTAGGTGGTCCAGTACATGGAGCTCATTACAAGCCCACTGCCTCAGCTCGAAGCCTGCAGACCTGCCACTCAAATACCTTTGGAGGCTCATCCACCTTCAGGTTACGCCACAGGAACCTCAGTAAGGGTCGATCTTCAGGGAGGAGGCAAACCTGATGGAACATCCCTTTTATGTCTCCACTGACTGCAACAGGGTGTTCCCGGAACCTCAGTAATACCCCGACTAACGAGGACCCTAGTGTGGGCCCAGGTAATAAGTACTGGTTAAGAGTCTGCCCTTGATATTGGTGAGAGCAGTTAAAGACAAGTCGATTCTTACCATTGTGAGAGACTAGGTGATGTGGAATGTTCCAGCACTCCTTGGATGGTTCGTCCTGGGTCACCTCTTTCACAGCTCCAGCGTCAATGAGCTTCTGCATCTCCCCTCTGTATATCTCTGCTCGTTCAGGGTCTTTCAGGAGTCGCTGCTCAGTGCTTCGCAGTAATGACATTACTGACTCCTTAGGTGCATGAAGTTGGGGCATGGCAGCATGATGTAGCAGTGGTGTGGAGTACCTCCTGACTCCGTCGATCTCAACTTGGGTTGTTTTGGCATCCAATAAAGAGACTGCTTGTTGATCTTGTCTTGAGCGCGTTACTTCTTTCTCTGGTCGGTGAGGTACCGTATCGATCTGTCGGAGCCTCTCAACATGGCGGTACAACTCATCCATCTGGTGAGTGGAGGAGGTGAACAGACATTATACTGAGTGACTTGGCCACCCCATCAATCGGATGGGACCTTGAAGGATCCATTCCAGCTTGGTATGCACAGCAGCAGGTCCTCCCGGCGGCCCAAGTCGGACTGGTTCTACAGGTGTTATGAGATGTGCCTAATCAGAACCAAGCAGGAGCCAAGGTTGAGCATCTGTAAGTGCAGGGATGGCCACGGAGGTGTTTGTACTTCCTCTGCAGCTGCTCTATAGGGTAAGAATGCTTGGCTAAGCTCAGGCAGCTGGCAGTGAAGGCACCATTAATCTGATAACTAAAATTTATAGATTTATGTAATATTTCCCTCGTTTGAGAGGGTGGTGCCCTGTAACATTATAATTTATGAATTATTAATAATTCAAACATCTCCATCTCAAAATTAAATATACCCTTTTCCCTACAAATGTGCATTTCTTCTGTTCCATAAGCTAGTAGCTCCAAATAAAAATAGTTGTCGTCTTTTGTATTGCTGAATATAGGATTTTTAGCATTTCATCAGCTGAGTAAACTAGTAAAATAATTATATTTAAAAAGTTAATTATTATAATAAGATTATATTTGGATGACTCCAGTTTCGCATCTAAAACTAACCAACTTCTAAAGAGTATCTGGAACAAAAATCTTATTTTATCTGGTAAATTGTTAATTTTCAGTTTGTTGTATGTTGCTTTAGAAGGGGATTGTGATTATATTATGTGTCTGTTTTAGAGTAGTGTTTATTAGTCTTACACACACCTATTTAAGTATATACATCATCACATTCACACACGCTCACTTACATTAGTATACACCCTTGCCCCTATGGA
>NC_051438.1:2746866-2755277 GCF_001649575.2 Kryptolebias marmoratus
CCCCCCCCCCCCCCCAATTTTAGTACTCTATTACTAATACTATTACTTTATTTGTTTTATTACTCTTAGGAAATGCCAACAACTGTGTGGAGAGACACATTCCTGTTGTTCCACTTGATTTTTATTCTATAAACTTGTACAAATAATTGAAACTGTAACTGTTCCAATTTCTTTATTTCCTCTTGATAACAAAAATGATTTTTTTTATCTCTGAGCTGGGAATGTCCCCAGATTTAATTTCACAAATCTGGTCACCTTATTGTAAAACTGCATTTTTGACCCTACACAAGGTTGTATAACTCTGCCTATAGTGTGCAATGAGTGTGTGTTCTTGTCCTTCTCCACCCCCCACCCCCATTACGGTGATGTGAAGTTTGTGAAGTTTACCTGTGTACAACCTAATATGGCCTTTTGTTGTGACATAATCCAGATGGTTTTGAAATCAAAAAGCAAAATGTACAATGGAGATCATGCAGGTCAACCCAACATCCTCTGTATCACCTCCACAGGGAAGTAGGCCAGAATCTTTTTTTGCTTTTTTTTTTGTTTTATTTTGAACAATGACACTCCCAAACCACTCAGGCTGGTAAGAAGGCTCTGAGTTAACAGGTCATATACAGCAAAGTAGGATTTGTCAACTGCTAATTAAATTTCTCAGCTCACATTAAAAACTGGTAATTGAAAAACAAGTCTTTTTTTGTACTTCTTATTCATCTTATTTAAATTCTAAACTTAGGGTCATATGGCAAACCAAAAGTTTGATAAATTCTGAAACTCTTTTAAGTAAATAGTACAAAAAGGATTGTTTATTTCAAATAATTTGACTTAAAACTTGATGTAAAATGAAAGACAATGCAGAATTAGCAAGTCTAGCTGTGCTTTAGCATAAAGTGTTTTAGGCAGGATAGGATCCTTCCTCTACTTCTTTTCTGTTGTCACAGTTAGCAAAAAGCTATTACAAATTAAAGGCCTAGCATTCTTTGAATGAATGCATAATCGTCTGTCATCTTTCATGCCAGACTAAGACAATCTTATGAAGATAAATTTGTTGCCTTTTTGCTCAAACCTTGAAAAAGACTTGTGGTATTGTGCAATATTGCAATATCTTGCATAATATGTTTGTGCTTTATGTATTGTGACAATCTGCCACTTTGCTACCTGTTCAGCTCCCTCTACTCTTCTAATTGGTGGTGGCACTAATCACGCACAGCTGCAGCAGGTTGTCCTCAGGCTCCAGGGTACTTAAGGCAGTCGCAGAGAGCAGCTCTTCGCTGGAACATTGTTTGCTATTGGGTAAACAGTCTCGGCCTGAAACCAAGTTTTGCATTTCTGAAAATTGCTTACCTTTTGCTTGTCTTTGTATACCACCAGTATCCTGTAACTGCTCACCTGCCTAAGTCCTACTTACCTGGGGAATCCTGCTGTGTCAGATCTGCCTGTCGTCCTGAGAAGTGGATCTTCTGAAACCAACTCCAGTACTCCCCTGTGGGATCCTCTTCAGAGCCTGTCTGCCTCCACCAAACCTTCACAACTGCACCGTGTAAATACTCACCTGTTGGAGTTGCCACCACGACCGACCACCACCTGGAAACCACTTACCTGCACGTTGTGTATATACTCACCTTGGAACACCTGGAACCGCACCTCCGAGCCTGCTCCCTATCATCCTTCGTAAGCCTCAGCCACAACATTCTAAGTACTGTTGCCACAAACCTGCAAACCCTTTTTGAAACTAAATTACAACTTATCCTCTTTCAGATCCTGCCCCTCACCCCATCCCTATCCTAAATAAACATACTTACCTTTATACTGTCTGCTGTGTCTGTTTGTCATCTGGTTACTCACGTTTGGCAAGACCCTGAAATCGTGTCATGTATATCTTGTGAATGACTCTCAGCTACAACCATGCCAGATATTTAGCTTAATATCTATGAAATACACTAAAACTCCAAAAGTTAAACAGTTGTAGATGTACACTGATTATTTTCTGAAAGCTTTGTTAAAATTCATCCTGATATTTTGCTAACAATACAGACAAATGAACACACACAAACAAGGGCAACAATGTTATCACTGCTTTGCCTTTGGCAGCGATGGATAATTACTGTATGAAGATATTTTATGTTCTCGGAGTAGAGGATCACAAAGCCAATACAGTTATGATTTCTCAATCTAATCTCAGGTTTAATACAACAAACAATACAATAATAAACTTCAGGTGTTGCAAGAAAAGATCTGTCAGATGTTAAAAGCTTGAAACCTTTAAAATAACCAAGAACAGAAGCTGGAAGTTTAAACACTCACAGCTTTGTGTGGAACCACAAGGTTACTAAAAAAAAAAAAACCCATGTATTCAAATACTAAACACACTTTCACACATGTGACACTCACTCATCAACTAACCAACACACCCCCACCCCAAGAGAGAAATTACAGAGCCAGTACACAATGAGCCCTCGTGTTTGTTCTTTATTGTAGGAATAAAACGTGTTGATGTGAACTGTCACAGAGTAACTTAGCAACAACCTAGAAAGAGCAGGAATTGAATGCCACGCACACACAGTCACCTAAATCTAATTCCTGTATCAACTCCAGGGGGAGCCTTGGATGGTCAATGAAAATGCCCAGAGACCTTGATGCAGATCTGATTGTCCTGAAAGCAGACCGGTCTGCTTATCTGCAGCGTGGCGATAGGCCACAGTAATTCAGTTAGATCCCAGATACTTCAGATAAAAACCTCTGCTGGGAACAAAACAGCAACAAAACTGATGTGACAGGAGGAAACGTTGTATTCTCTGCTTTATATTTCCCTCCCTCCCCCATCCTTCTTCCTCTTCTTCTCGTCTATCTTCTCATCTAAGTTCCTCTCTTGTCAACTTTCTAAAATACCGCTCCACATGTTACAGGTGAACTCCCTCTCTCACATGTTCCCCCTCCTTCTCATTTGTATCATGTTTTTTCTGTTTGTTTTTGTTGTTTTTATGTTTGTTTTGCATTTTTTTTCTTGGCCTAATGAACCATGAAAAATAAATTGATTAAAGATCAACATTTTTTAAAAGAATGTATATTGCTTGCTTGTTACCTTTTATGACAGAACTTTAAACTAAATTCACTTAATGATGACAAATGACAGATTTATAGCAATTTTGGTTAAACCTTGTCAATGATGTTATGTGGAATCTCATGCAATATTGCAAGATCTTGTGAGAAGTGTTACAGCTTGGAATATGGTGTTGTGAATGACACTCAGCTACTACCACAATATACTTTTATTCAGTACAGTATCTGTAAATTGACTGACTTATAGCCATTTTGGGGTTGGCAAAGGTTGATTAGTTGTGGTGGCCATCTTGAATTGGATTGACCAAAAAATGACCAGTTGTAGGTGTAAATTCAGTGATTACTTTCTGAAAGTTTCATTAAAATTCATTCAGATATATTTTGCTAACAAACACAGACACTGACAAAAACATTGTCCTCTTTTGCCTTTCAGTGCCAGGTGATAGTAAAAACAACCTAGAGTTATGGTCATTATGGTACAACAATGATAGACAGGAATGAGCTCCTGTTTATTTGCAACTGTGGTGAAGCAGCAGCAGAAGAACTGGATGCATGTGCAGTGAGAAAGTCAGGTAAAAAAATTGAAGTATCTTGCTGCAACCGTGTTTCGGTGAATTACATTTCAATATTCCTTTGTGTTGTTATCCGCACTTTGTTCTTCTCATTCCATTAATTTGCTAACAGCTGTCAGAACATGTTTTAGTTAGGGGTCATGTCAGGTGAGTATGGCTTATGAGAATTTGCAAGCCTCTAAACACCCTCATAAAATATATTATAACACTATATATGTAGTGACATGCACACTGGCAGTACATGTTGTTTTATTTGCATAACGACATTTAAAATTTGGTGTTCGGCCTGCTTTTTGTCTTGTACTTCAACCACAGTCATAGAAAACAACCAGCTCAACACTCACATCTTCTCAACGAAAGAAAAATTCATAGAATATGTGGCCATTCAGAAGCTACACTGCAGGTGTCAGATGGTATCAGAGAACCATAATAATTAGTTATTAATTCCTGGGAGTGTGACTTGTAAAAATGGAGATCACTTTGCTTCTGCCTTCTCAACATGAGAAGCTTTGCAATAACAGAATAAGCTGGGCAATAAATCCAACTTCGTTGTCTGTTATCAATTCAGTTCAGTTTATTCATATAGTGGCAGTTCACAACAAAATCCTTTCAGGACACTGTACAAAAAAAATTAGTCCATTCAAGGCTGAATGAAATTCAATTGCAGTCAATTCAATTTAATTATAATACAAAACATTTATATTCAGTATATTATAAAAAGCCAATCAGTAAAAGTTATCTGAAAAGGCCAGCAAGTTGTATCAAATCTTCACTTTGTCACAGTCTCCCATCTTGAGCAGCACATTGGTGACAGTGGAAAGGAAAAACTCCCTTTAAACAGGAAAAAACCTCCAGCAGAACCAGAACCAGGCTCAGGATGAGCGGCCTTCTGCTTTGGATGGCTGGGGTTTGAGAGGACAGAAAAGAGATACAAACAAACACAGAATGACTGATCCAGGTGCTGTTTTTATTGGAAGAAAGAAAAAGGGGGGAAAAAAGGTTGATGATAGCAGTAAAATACATACACATAATAATAATAATCAGGGACGGCTGTTAACAGTGGGCTGGTAGGGCTAAGCCCTCACTGGTGTTTACAATATAAATGTTAAAATAAGTGATAAACAAAAATTGAAAATATTGTATCACATTTTCTGAAATTTACAACAAAACTGGTGCCAAACAGTCTAGAGAAAATCCCGAAGTCTTTCAAACGGGCTAACTTTTTACAGCCCCTTGTCTTGTCTGGTACAGAATGATTGACAGGCGTCTTGTCCTGCCCCCTTGGTTTGCTGCTCATTTGGGCTAATTTAGTTCAGCCCAGCATCAGCCCAAGGCCTCAGGCTTTAGTCAGTGAGGGTGGACGTACAATAATGTGCCTCAAGTGCGAGTGTACGTGAGCGTGGTTTATTGTGGACTGAGATAAGTGCAATGGCAAGCACGATAAACACAAACGATGTGAATTATTTAATTTCTCACCCGTTTTCTTTAACGTCTTTGGGGGACAACCCAGAAGTGCAGAGTTTGGGAGCAGATAGACCCAAGGATATTCAAAGTTTTCCTGTGACCTGGTTTCAGTGAAAGGACTGGCTAACAGCAAGTGTAGCTAACAGATGTTTAACGAGGTGTTTATTAACATTTTTGAATCCCAGAAAAGTTGTCGGAGTGAGCTTCTCTTTAAATAAGGTGGGATTTATTTTAAAAAAAGAAGCACTTTCTAATATTGCATGTCTTGTTTGATTTTATCTTAAAAAATCATCTGAAATGATTATAGCTAAAACACTTAATGAAGGGAATGAAGTATTGGAGAACTGACAGAGGCTCTGTGTAAGCTTGGTTTTTGGTTGTAGTTTGTTTTAAGGTTGTCTTTGTGATGAAAAAGAACATAATGTCAATTTATTGCAGGTTTTCTTTATTTCAAATTGGATGCTTCTGTTGTTGGAATCCAAACTGCAGCGTTTTATTATACATCTATTAGCCCACCCTACAAATATCACCACCATCTGCCACTGATAATAATAAGAAGAAGAAAAAGAAGATTTTTGATTTTTAACAAAAGATTTACATAATAAAATCACATTTTTCAAAACACATGATTTACAACAATAACTTCTTGTATCTTAGTTCCCCCTGAATAGAAATTGTCCACAACACATTTTTAAAACCCCACAACTTCAACTCCAACTTTAACCTAGCTTTACATTACATTTCCACAGGGCTACCACACCAAGCTGAGGTCCAGCCTACAGTTTGTCTCTGTGAGATACAGAAATGGCCATTTTTGCTTCAGCCAGTAAAAAATAAAAATAAAAATTTGAGATTGAGAACTATTTGCTTTACTGTAGAACACACCATTGATAAAAACGGAATTTGTAAAAACCACACCAAAAAGACTAAAAAAATCTACTAACAATTTTAAAAACTCTTTCAGTCTTACACACTCAATAAAAGCGTGGAACACACTCTCAGACAAACCGCAGAAGAGACACTCAGTTAAAACCCCAAGACTTATAACTGACAAAAATGAATTGGACACAATGGCGCCATGAAGAATCCTCCACTGTAGATCCCCAGTCCGTTTCTTGATTAGGATTTGTATAATGTTCTCCACTGCGGTTTATGACTTTTTAGTTTTCCAGTCCACACGCTTACAGCTCTCTTGCATAGAGTTTTTTTATTCAACATCTGACACAGCATTTACATAACGCTTTTGGACCTGCTGTGCACAATTCCATCCCAGACTCCATCTTGCACAGCAGGGGACCACTGTCCTCTTCAAAACCTGAGTCAAGAAAAACTTCTGGGGAGCGGTCGGGCGCTCTTTGTTATGACCCGTCTAGGAGTGGCCAGATCATAACGTGAAAAATCCATCCTCTTCAGATCTTAAGCAGCCGACACACTCAAAGATAAATATTTTCCAGTGTTATTTATTTTAAAAGCTGTATTTTTACTGAGATGTTACATCAAGTGGAGTATATGACTTCAGAGTAAGCTATAATGCCGAAAATAATAAACAAAAGGAAACTATCTGAATATTAACCAAACTTACCTATTCGAAAATAAATAAACCAAATGACAAAAACTTACCTCCCTAACTAAGAAAAACAGGAGAAAACTAAGCAAACATAAACGGCAGCTCACTCCTACAAACTACAAACTTTCACAAGGTGTTTTTAAGAGACAAACAATGTGGCAGGTTGAGATGAGCAGAGGATGGGGACTGGCAAGAAGTCCATGTCAGTAGCTTTAATGTCCGTCACCTCCAGGAGGCCACCAATTGGACGTCTCCGTCGTCTTCTGGGAGCCAATCAGGGACCAGCACCTGCACACTCACAGTCGTAACACTCCTCCTCCAAGTGCATCCTCAGAAGGCGCCTTTCCCCAATTGTTAACTTGTCTCTCATCAAGTCTAGAAAGCGTTGAACCCACCTAGCGGACCAAATCTTTAATAGTGAGCCCACCACCCAGATGCCAGAGAAGTCTGGCCCAGCCGGCCCCGTCAGTCATCTCAGGGTCACCATCCGGGACTTACACAGCGCCTCTGACAGGCCCGGCACTGTGTTTCCGCTTATGCCCAGTTTCGCTCCATTTGGTTTGCTGCTAGCTTTTTAGATCTGAGAGCCTCTAAATGCTCTTGTTCTCCTGTGGTTTCGCTCAGTTGTTCCAGCTCCACAATATTCATCTCCAGATCTTTTATAGACCCGGCAATGTCAGAAGTAACATTAAGAGTGAGCTATTAACACAGTAGTTTTATTTGAACTTTCCCATGGTCCCACCACTGTTGCAGATAAGTAAACTCACTCTTTCTTTGTCTAAAACCAGTCTAAAAATAACACAGAATCTCCTTAAGACTACAGTCATGAGTTAAAACTGACTTCATTCAAGCTGCGGACTTGATGGACCCGTGCCCAATCACCTCCCCTACCACCAAACAAACTTCCTTCACACTGCATGGAGAACCGGCACCCACCTTGATGCCGTTCTTCCGTGTCAGCGTAGAGAAACCTCCCACACCTACCACCATGATGTCTGAGGACGCAGGCCAGCCAGGTGGCCCTGACGGTCACACCCAAATGAAAAACACAAAAACAAACACCAAAGCAACAAAACTCCCAACTAAACTAACATAAACTGGACACCCAGTAAAAACAGTAGGAAAAAACCCCCAAAAGATAGCAAAAACAACAACACTCGCACTCCTCTCACACGAAGAAGAAGATTTTGATTTTTAACAAAACATTTATTTACATTTTTCAATAAACTTTGTTAGAGTACATGAACTAATAAAACAATAAATATTTACATTAATAACTTATTATAAATTAATTCATTCTCATTTGAAATGGTGCACAGTACATTCTTAAAACCCCACAATTTTAAAAAACTATTTAAATCCCCGGTGGCTCTGTGGAAACAAAACTCTAACCTCAACCTCGCCTTAACATTACACTTCCACAGAGCCACGACATTAAGTTGAGGTCCAGCCTGCAATTTGTCTCTTCGTGTTATATAAATAGACATTTTTGCTTCTGCAATTAAATAGTTTAAAATCCGGGATTTAAAACTAGTGTTCTTACTGTAATGCACACAGTTGATAAAAACGGAATGGGTAAAAACTACGCCAAAAAGGCTAAAAATCCTCATTAAAAAATTTTAAAAACCATTCAGACGTGCACAATCCATAAAAACATGAAAAACACTCTCAGACAAATTACAAAAAGGACACTCATTTAAAACCCCAGGACTGATGACCGATAAAAACGAGTTTGTGGCAATGGCTCC
>NC_051438.1:2759335-2787219 GCF_001649575.2 Kryptolebias marmoratus
GGGCACATTTTAACAATGTGCCCCTCCTGACCACAACCGAAGCACTTCATGTTTGACGATGTTGCGAACAACATGTAGTCGAACTCATCAATCTTAACATGAAAGCGAAGGTTCAACTCCTCGTCACGCTTGTTCAGTATCATGAACAGTTGTCTCCTGTGAGAGACAACATGTTTCAGCAGCGGTGACTTGCACCCTGAAAGCACTTTTTTTTATCGGTGACACCACCTTACCGTGCCTCGATAGTTCCCCTATCAAAAATGCATCGCTAATAAACGGCGGAACATTTGACAGGGTCACCCGAGTGGCTGGCATCGTGAGTGGCGACACCTGGAAGAAGGTCCCATTAATAGAGATCCCTTCTTCCACCAGACGCTGAGCCTGCTCCACCTTGTTCACAAACAATACCACCGCACCATTCATTCGGGCCCCGTGCCCGATTACCTGCCCCACCGCCAAACAAACTTCCTCCACGCTGCACGGAGAACCGGCGCCCACCTTGACGCCATTCCTGCGTGTCAGCGTGGAGAAATTCCCACCACCACCATGGCGTCGTCAGACGCCGGGCCAGCCAGGCACGCCTGACGGCCGCCCCCAAAACCCAACAAACAAACCCTAAAAACGTGTCAAACTAACTCAAAAACACAACTAGACAATTAACATAAACACCAAGTGAAAAAACAGTAGGAAAAAAAAAACAAAGATAGAAAAGATACGCAATCAAACGCGCTCTCGCTCTTCTTCCGCTCTCCACTCACCCTCCTCTCAGAAGAAGAACAAGAAGAAGAAGAAGAAGAAGGAGAAGAAGAGAGATAGTAAAGACAGCAGCGGAGTAAGAAAATGTGGTCAGTTTATCCTCCAGCAGTCTAAGCCTATAGCAGCATAACTAAGGGATAGCTCAGGAAACCCAAGCCAACCCTAACTATAGGATTTATCAAAAAAGAAAGTCTTAAGCCTGTTCTTTAAAGTAAATAGGGTGTCAGCCTCACAGACAGAAACTGGAAGTTGGTTCCACAAGAGAGGAGCCTGATAATTGAAAGCTCTCTCCTTCTACTTTTAGAAACTCTAGGAACCACAAGTAAACCTGCAGTCTGAGAGCAAAGTGCTCTGTCAGGAAAATATGGAACAACAAGATATTTTATATAGGATGAAGCTTTGTTATAGAGGGCTTTGTATGTTAGAAGTTAGATTTTAAAATTCTATCCTAATTTGACAGGGAGCCAATGGAGAGAAGATAAAACTGGAGAAATATGATCTCTACTTCTAACTCTTATCAGAATTCTGGCAGCAGTATTTTGGATCAACCGCAGACTCTTCAAAGAGTTTTTTGGACACCCAGATAATAAAGAACTACAATAGTCCTGCTTAGACACAATAAATGGATGGATCAGTTTTTCTGCATCATTTTGAGACAACATGGTTCTAATTTTAGTGAAATTATGTAGGTGGGAAAATGCAGACCCAGCAACATTTTTAATATAAGTGTTAAAAGATATATCCCAATCAGAAATAACACCAAGGCCCTTTTACATTAGAACAAGAGTTCAAATTAATGCCATCCAGAGGAATTGAAAGGCTGCAAAGATTACCTAAAATGCTCAGGTCCAAAAACCGCAATCTCTGTCTTGTCTGTCTGATCTTTTTAAGTAAGGATTCACTCTCTGTCTGGAATGCTTTTAGATAAGCCAGGGAGATGAAAGATGTATCTTCCTCTCTTCTAAAACACATTTTTGTCAGACACCAGGAAGTGACTAAATGAGAGGAGCCAGAAACCAGACTCGGAGGCAATAATAAAAAGGTAAGTTAGTTTATTTACAAGTGCAGTTTCTGAAAACCGGAACGAAGATAATCTGGGGAATGTAAGAGCGGGGAAGGGCAAAGTAAGTTGCAGAATAGCAGGGAGGTTCAGAGTAAACAACGGTTTGGATGATGTAATGATTTGCGTCCTTCATTACCGGCTTCCAGGAAAACCAGGGGCTCTGAGGAGGTGCAGGAGGTAACCGGGTCCATCAGAGAGGGAAGAGATCCGGGAGTCCAAGGAGAGGTAAGAGTTCCAGACGAGTGCTCCTGGGTCATAAGGGGAGGGCAGGCTCTGGCAGTCAGAGGCAAAATTCCTGAGGCAACAAAGAAGAAACAAGCAAGGCAGATCAAGTAACTCAGTGAGCCTTATACTTAAACTGAGCAGCTGCAGATCCTAACCAAGAAGGTGTGATGCTCCAGCGAAGATCTGAACCAAGACTTGGCCTTAAATACCCGTGGTGCTCATCAGGGAAAATCAGCCACAGCTGCAGAGGGCGAGTCTTGGGAACACCAAATCAGGGCAGGAGTGGGAAAAAAACACAGATCATCAGTTTTATTTCATCAGCTTTCGACTCAAAATCTGTAACATCACTGTGATTTCTGCATAATCTCAAGAACTGACCGATTGAAATATTCTGAATGAAACAGTTTGGGTCTTCAAAGTGTACTTGTTCTCAAAGGTTTATGATAGACTGTAGTTTGAATTGTATTATCCTTTCCATAATAAAGTGTAAGATCAAGAAAATGAACAGTGATGTCATGGTGTAGCATAGTAAAAGAAAAGGTAGAAAAATAGAATTTGTATATCTCAGAAAATAAGACAATTCTTTTTTATGAACTCTGCATATAACTAGGATGTCACCAATGTATCTTTTCCACACAGCTGTTGTAGAAAGAAATGTGTTATGTATTGGGTTAAAAATACATTTTTTCCCATGAGCCCATCCCCAAACAAGCTTATGAGGGGACAAAGGCACTATTTATAGCTGTTCTTTGCAACAGCAGGTGGAACAAATCTGTGTATTTGAAAAGATTTATCCTAAAAAAATAATTTCTGATAATGTGAATAAAAACTCATCAGGAATTCCATCTGGTTGGTAGCTGAGGTAAAGATGAGTGTATTTAGGAATGAGATTCATGAATATATCAGTGCTGATATGTTTCTTGTTTATATTGTGATCTTTGGACTCTTTGTATGTCAGTGGCTGTAACAGTGTAATGTTTCTGTCATGTTTGCAGATTCTATTTAATTTTAAGGTTGTACTTCATGATTTAGCACGACACAGCAGGGCAGCGGTTAGAGCCATCACCTCACAGTGAAAAGATTGCAAGAGTGCCTCCTGGCTTTTCTGTGTGGAGTTTACATGTTCTCCCCGTGCATGCATGGGTTTTTTCCAGGTAACCGGTTTCCTCCCACAGACCAAAAACATGCACATTAGGTTCATTGGGTACCTAGGTGTGAGTGAGGGTGTGAATGGTTGCCTGTCTCATTTGTCTCTACATGTTCCTGTGATGTACCTGTGACCTGTCCAGAGTGTCCTTGCTTTAACCCTTCCATGGCTTTCGGGTCAAATTGACCCAAAGTTACAAGGGCTTCTCTACCTCTCTTATTCTTTCTCTGTTTTGAGGGGTTCGGGAGGGTTAAGTTTTGTAATTGGTGAGCTGCATCCTCCTCTCTAAGAGGATGGTCAAACACTTTGTGAAAGTTCCTTAGAAAATATGAGCTCTATAGGATTCACAGATAAGTAAGCCTCAGTCTCCTTAATGTGCTGATCAGGAAAGACACTTTAGAATAATATGCACGGAAACTTAGGGGAGTGACTAAAATCAACTCACACAGAAGGATGGCTCCACTACAGCAGTCGGACTCACTCTTGAATGGTTCTAGAGAGGACATGGTGGGTTCTCAAAGTGTCAGGTACGGTGGAGAGCAAGAGGAACCCAGGGCGCAGACTCACTACTAAAAAACAAAAATTTATATAAATAACAAAACAGAAAACAAAGGGCTGGCGTGGCAGCAAAAAGGAAACTAACAATAACAAAATATCCAAAACAAAGGCAAGGCATGGCAAGGAACAAAGAGACGATAAACATGACAAACTGAACGAACGATGGCAATAACAACAATCAACAATGAACCGGTGGGGAGGTGGAGAAAATGACCAGATTTTAAAGCGCAGGGAAATCATGGGAAGTGGGCACAGGTGAGTGATTACAATTACAGACAGGTGGAGATGGGTGTGACAGGAAACCAGAAACCACTGAGCAGAGGACAGGTGGATAGTGACAAAACAGAACCAAGGTATAAAGAAGACAAAATAATACAAAGACAAGGACAATAAAGCAAATACAAGAATCCAACAAGAAAAACCTCAATCATAACAGAACCAAAACCCAGACATATGACACAAAGTGGGTCTAAAATAATTTCCAGAGCATGTGGTTGTGCCAATACTGAGATCTGGGTAAGAGTGAAAATAGAGGTCAGTTTCCAGAGTCATGAGAACTGTACTCAATTGATCCAATCGCTGAATGGTAGCTTGTTGCTGTTCATGTAGGTTTTCTAAATATGACTCATGGCATCCTATAATAATATCATGGGAGCTGAGGGCTGTCTGGAGCTTTTGAGCATCGATTGAACTCGGTTCTTTCATTTGGTGGGACCATTCTTTCATAATTAGTAAAATAATTTTCACCAGTGTTGATGACTGAAAAGACCAGACTGGAACAAGTATTGAAAAATAATGCTTTCATTGTGGAAGGGAAAAGAAGTGTGCTGAGGAAAGTATCTGTGATAATGAACAGGTTACAGATTATGATAGGTTGATCTTTAACCAGAGCATTTAACAGCTGAGTTGGCAGAATATAGTTTGTTCTTGCGTGCTGTTTTTCCTTTTGTAGGTGTTGTTACCAGGATTCCAGGATCAAGGAGCAGTGGATGTATGCTTCAGACTTTCTAGGTAAGTGGTAGGCTGTTGGCTGTTATGATACATATATAAAGTTTAATGATGTTTGATGCACTCATGTAACCTTAAGTGTGTTTATCTGTTTTAAGTACTTGTATAAACTTAGAGAGAAGAACAGGCTGTGTTTCTCAGCACAGGACTGTTGATGAAAGCCTTAGACACGACAGGACTGGTTGAAACTGGTTGTGTCTCAGGTGTTCTGCCTAGTGTAAACTTTAAAATCAACCAGCTGCTTGAACGCAAAGGGAAAGGGAAAGTCCCAGCATGAAATAAATAGATGGTCAAACATTCTGCTAGTTACAGCATTCTGATTGTCTGTGGAAGAGATGTGTTTTTTCTCCCTTGAGCACAAGAAAATAAACTTTTACTCTTGAAAAGATTCTTGGTCTGGGTCTGGATTAATTTTTTCCACAACATACTGTATTTTCCGCACTATAGGGTGCACTGGTTTATAAGATGCACTGTCAATGAATGGTCCATTTTCAAACTTTTGTCAAATATAAAGTGCATCGGACTATAAGGTGCATCTTTGTGCACCTCCCAATTTTTGTAACTTCACGCGGACCGCGTGCGCAGCACTCCATTCAAAATGGACGATTTTGGTGCTCTAGCAGAGCTGGTTTGCCTGTATTAGCATTTATCTGATCCCTCTATGAGAGATCACAAAGATAATCAAAAAGTTCAAAACTCATGGAAGAATACTGCATTGACGTAAGCGTCAAGTATAAATGCCTCCACCACTCACTCAGGTCTGTGCACCATGCACGACCATAACTGAGCCTTATGCTGAAAGCGGTGCAGCTTTGTAGTTTACCAAAGTCATACTAAAACATTACAACTTGTTACATATATAAGGCGCTTTGGATTATAAGGCGCACTGTCGTTTTTTGAGAAAATTGAAGGCTTTTAAGTGCTTATAGTCCGGAAAATATGATATGTGTTTAAGCGGGTGAGTGGACTTCTCAGGTAGCGGAAGTAGGTAACTGAAGCGTTTGTGGTTTACACAAGAGGTGAGTCTCAGGAAGTTCAGGAGCATGTGAGGAATCTCTGCACAAGAAAACGGGTAAAAGTTAAAGCTGAACTGAAAAGTGTTTTGAAGCCAACATCAGTTGAAAGAAAACCATAAATTATGTTTATTGTAAAATTTTCAAAAAACAAAAATTATACTTTTTTTTAATACCAAACATTGAAGAAACCACTTGGGTATTTTTGGCTTTTTTCGTGACCCCCCTTATGTTTGGCATCCACAGAGTTGCTGAGGTTCACAGCATTCAGCCATTCATCAGTGAGTGGATGAATACCAGTACAACATGGTTCAGTATGTTGGAATTATTGTTCGAACCGGCCAGAAAATACCACTAGTTTCATTTTTTGGCTTCCAGAAAGATAAAAACCATCCTCAGATTTGGTTCCATAGGCTCCGATGTGGGAAATACTATTTAAACTCAGGTTCAGATCACTTCAAACAGTTGGCTGGGTCACAGAACCCATTATGAACCCAGGACAGAACTCCCTCAAATCACCCACTTCAGAAACTAAAACGCTAAAAATTGTTTATTTATCTTTTAGGTCAGTAAAACAGGTCCCTGGTAGGTTGTGTGGATGTTTGACTAAATAACATACATGAAATATCAATTTTTTGAAATTTGATTTTAGTTCAGCTGAAGCAAAAAATGCCATTTCTGCCCAAAAGAGAGTGCTGGTTTATATATGAGATTTACAAAACACATAAACATCTAAATATTATTGGGCTTTACACATATGCAATACTAACTGATGGACATGGACATGTACTTTAACATGCATGTCCAATGGTGTTCACCAGGGGGTGCTGCAGCACCCGCTACACTCCTAGTTCCCACTGCCTTGTTAGGCAGGGATCTGATATTTGCAATAATTTCCCACCATGTTCATATTTGAGGTTGTAGTGCTGTCCTTTTTTCCTCTCACAGGTGGCATCCATCAGTGACACAGCCACACAGCCAGACTCCTCCAGCTCTTCTGCTTTGAAGAAATAAATGAGCCTGTGGAAAATGGTCATCATTTTCTCAACACTGTAGATAATCTTGCCAACAGTGGCGAGCAGCATGACAATATGCCCTGAACCTGGAGGCAGTGTAAGATGAGCCAGTAAAACATGACAAACGACTCAGCTTCATGGCTCCTTTCAATTGGCCTTTATGGTCTTCAGACGAGCGGACTGATGCTGGGTTTAGATATTCAGAAGGAGGTAAATGTTATTTTCCTTTAAATCAGGGTTTCTACAGAAATCACTCAATTGCATTTAATGCTATTTAATGCCTATTTAATGCCATTTTTTTACATGTTTGATGCCATTGACAGTGAATGTGGAAATTGCACAATTTGTCCATATTTTTCAGCCTGCGTAGCTCATTGATCAGCAACCTTTTGAAGGCTGAAGCACATCAAACATGGACATATACCTGTTTATTTTTTGTTGACTCATTGAAACAATATTTTCTGCATTGTTGATTCCAAGCATCTATTGATTTTTAAAATGCAGGGCAAGTTCAAACTTTAAAATGTAGCCAATTTTGTCTTTTCCTTGTGAAAGATTTAACTATCACTGAATCTGTAAACACTGCCTGGAACAATGCAAAAAAACCTTTATTGGACAAGTATGAGTGGGATTACATGGCAGCATTTGGATACCAGCGCACCTCAGCCTGCAGCGCCGCACTTGATCCAAAAGATGAGCGAAGATTGCTCAATTATCTGACAATAGTGGCTCCACTGGAAGCAGTGCTCACTGGAGCGGGTTCTGCTGGTGGTGATCTCAGTTGTAACTGAAGAAGAACTCAAATGTAACCTGTAACCTGTTTTGTATGGGGTTAGGGTTAGCTAAAAATCTAGTTAGCAAATTAAATATTTAGTTTGTAAATTAAATATTTAGCTCGAACATAAACATTTAGTTTGTAAATTAAATATTTAGTGTAGAGCTAAATATTTAGCTTGCTAATTAAATATGTAACTTGCAAGTTAAATATTTAGTTCGGAACTATGACATTTATAAATTTTCGAATAACATGGCTAAATAAACCAAAATATTGCTGTTAATTTTTGACTGTGTAACTTTACAAACGGCACCCCATAGTTTTGAGGGTAACAACACCTCTTACTGGACAAAACTATAAATCATATACAGTCATGGGAAAAATAAAGGCCACCATCTTTCGGTTCTAGAGTTTTATGTAAGGAAAATAATCTGATCGTTACCAGGTTGTAAAATTGTGTAAATCTAACTTCAGCTGTACAAAAACATAAGAGGCTTTCTCCTGCAACACTTCGAAACCACCCATATTTGTTCAGGGTTTTTTTTTTTCAAATTGTCCTGTCATGACCTTTAACCTTTAACCTTCTAACTGAGGCCTGTAGTCTGAGATTGAGCTCATTTCTCTGAGTACTGCAGGACCTGACCTTCAAGGTGAATTTTCTAAGAAGGCCACTCCTAGGAATGACACCTATCATAAATGTTTTCCACTTGTGAATATTTGTTCTCCGTGTAGAATGATGGCCTCCAAAGAGTTGAAAATCACCTTTGACCCTTCCCAGATCAACAGCTACTTCTCTTAGGTCTGATGTCTTTCCACTTCTGCAACACACATCTGTATGCTCCAGAACAGCAAACTGAAACACTCCTGCTTTTCTAGAGGTGGTCCCACTGATCACCTGATTCTAAAAGACTTGGGACGTTGTCTAAAATGTAAAAAAAAAACAAAAAGAAAAAACAGAATGCAATGATCTTCAGATCTTACAAACCCATTATTTAATCACAATGGAATACAGTAAACATATCAAATGTTGAAACTAATTAATTGTACCATTTTTGGAAAAAAACAAGGTAATTGTGAATTTCTCTTTAAAGATGTTTCAGGTTCAAGTTTCCCAATGACTTGAACATGAAGAGGTAATTTAACCACTGAATCAGGTGTGTTGGAGCTGGGAAACAAGTAAAACATGCAGAACAAAGTAAGTAAAAGTTTATTTGTATAGCCCATTTCAGCAGCAAGGCATTCAAAGTGCTTTACATAATAAAAATAACAGTAAGATGAAACAACATTACAATCATCAAAAACATCATTACAATCATCCAAAAAAAAAAAAATCATAAAAATGATAATCATAAGGTCAATATGTATTAAGATATTTTGTTCAGAGCAGCTTTACACCCGAATTTGAATTTGTTTGCGGACTACTAATCAAAGGCTAAACAGGTGAGTTTTCAGCCTTGATTTAAAGGAGTTTAGTGTTTCGGCATTTTTGCAGTTTTCCGGGAGTTTGTTCCAGATTAATGGTGCATAGAAACTGAAAGCTGCTTCTCCATGTTTGGTTCTGGTTCTGGGGATACAAAGTAGACTAGAACCAGAAGAGCTGAGTGTTCTGGAGGGTTGATACGATGATAGTAAGTCTTTAATGTATTGTGGTGCTAGACCGTTCAGTGATTTATAAACTAATAGAAGTATTTTAAAGTCTATTNAAGTCTTTAATCTGTTCAGTGATTTATAAACTAAAAGAAGTATTTTAAAGTCTATTCTCTGAGCTACAGGGAGCCAGTGTAGGGACTTTAAAACCGGGTGATGTGCTCCATTTTTCTGGTCTTAGTGAGAACACGAGCAGCTGCTGCAGCTGTCTGATTGAGTTTTTTTGGCAGACCTGTGAAGACACTGTTGCAGAAATCGAGACGACTAAAGATGAACGCGTGCATAATTTTCTCTAGGTCTTGTTGTGACATTAGTCCTTTAATTCTGGAGATGTTCTTCAGGTGGTAGAAAGCCGACTTTGTAACTGTTTTTATATGTCCCTTAAGGTTCAGGTCTTAGTCCATTACTACACCCAGGTTTTGGGCCTGATCACTAGTTTTTAGCTGTAATACCTGAAGCTGCGTGCTGACTCTTGATCGTTCCTCTTTAGGTCCAAAGATAATAATTTCAGTCTTGTTTCTGTTCAGCTAGAGAAGGTTTTGGCACATCCACGCAGTGATTTGCTCTAAGCATCTGTTCAGTGCTAGGATAGGTTCAGAGTCACCTGGTGACATCGTAATATAGAGCTGTGTATCATCTGCATAGTTATGGTGTAACCCCTGGGTTCCTAGGAATATGTTGCTGTTGTTATTTTAAAAAATAAATAAATAACAAATTTAACGTATGCAGCTTTATATCTTAAAATAAGGTTTAATTTCCAAGTCTTTGGTGGGAGATTGAAAAGAGCAAGAGTTTATTAAAAAGAAGATAAACAGTTAAAGTAAAAAAGTCTGTTAAAATGTGTTCTGTCACTTTAAGAATAAAAACATATTATGTAGTTTGCATGTAAAGTACAGCTTGACACAAGGGGTGACAGACTAGAGTGCTGTGTATGTTTTTTTTTGTTGTTCTGCCTAAGGTCAGTTGCTATTGGGTGATTACATTTTTCTTGAATTTTGATTGACTGAGGGGCGGGACGAATCGGGGGCCGGAGGAGTACGGCGTGATTATTGTGCCACCAAGTTGAGCGCGCAGTGACACTGATTTGAGAGTACAGACCGCTCAACTCTGACAAACTGCTCGTGCTCTCTCCGCGTGCTCGGCACTCTCTGCGCTCGCGCTCGTCTCTCTCTGCTCGCGCTCGGCTCTGACAAACCGCTCGCTCGCTCTGCTCTCTCTGCGCTCTCTCTCTCTGTTATTTTAGAGTGTAGAAGGTATGAGAAAGAAAGGAGAATATTTTTGGAGGAACTTATGAAAAATAAAGAAATATTTAATTTAATAGATACATGGAAAAGGAACTCAAACTGCAAAAGTATTCAGATTTATAGATTTTTTCAGAAAAACTAAATTGATTAGGAGAATACGATATTATATATTTTGAGCCACACTCCATACCAGTAGGTGGCGGTAATGCAACCTTACTGTTTTTTGCCAACCGCCATAAAACTCTACAAAGAAGAAGACGAAGGAGGCCAGTCTGTGATTGGCTGGTGGCGTGGCTCATTTACATACAACTTTGGGTTGTGAGCGCAAAGAGAGCAGAGCGAGCGAGCGGTTTGTCAGAGCCGAGCGCGAGCAGAGAGAGCCGAGCGCGAGCAGTTTGTCAGAGTTGAGAGGTCTGTACTCTCAAATCAGTGTCACTGCGCGCTCAACCTGGTGGCACGCGCGCTCAACTTGGTGGCACAATAATCACGCCATAGAGGAGAGGAGAGGAGAGATGGAGGAGAATCCGAGAGAGGAGTGCTGGAACTTTGGTGAGCGCTGTGTTGGGAAAAAACGGCTAAAAAGTGCAACAACTTAGCTGTGCACTCGTGCCACAGGACTGTGGACGGACCAGCTGTATGCTGGAGGCCTGGAAAGGAGCAGGTGGAGAGGGAGAGATGAGCGACACCTGCGCTGGGCTCGCTGTTTGGATTTGGGCTGTGTTTCCCCCCCGCCTTTACCGAGAGAGGTGGGAATCAGCTGACTGTTTGACGGAGAGACTGTCATCAGGACCTTTTTTAACCACCCACTGTGGATCGAGGACCAGTGGCGAGTGTCGTCAGTATCAGGCCTGCAACGGGGGGTTATTGACTATTTTGCTGGCTTTTATTTGTTTATTCTATGGTGGGCCCACTAATTAAACACTGTCATTTATTTTAAGTGTATTGTGTTAAGACTTAAGAATTCTCATGTGTTCGGGACTGTTCAAATAATTTACTTTAAAACTCTGTGAGCACTTAAAAGAAAGGGAAAGCCCCAACTCATAAACCAGGTGGTTGACAACGCCTGTGGTATTTTTATTTGTATTTTACGGGTAATTGAAAGTTTAAAGAGCAAGCCCAAGGATAATACCTGTTCCTTTAAGTTTTCCTTATTCAGGCAGAACTAAGGTCCATGGTGGCCATTTTCAGTTATTTTTCATATGTGGTCTTCTTTAATGTTTTTTTTTGTGTTTGGTAAATAAATATGTTTTACTTATAAAGTCTCATTATTGGTGAGTCAGACATTGACAGTCAACTAGTTCAAATCCTTTATAACTAAGCATAAAGGATACACAGAACCCAGAGCGCTAAGTTTAGTCATAAATAACAGAAAGCGCTACATAAATGGAGGCACCGCTGGGACATAAAAAAAATAATAATAAAGATAAATAAGTAAATACTAAAATAAACTTGTACGTGAAAGCTAGACCCCAATGTTTATTTAGTTAAGCTGTTTTTTGCTGTTAATGTCTGACCCACATCACTAGTTTGGTTAAGTTGAATCTGTGGTTTGAAAAAGAAAAGTAAGAATTAGTTAGGACTTTCCAAAGCAGAAATAAGTAAGTAAATCATTAACTACAAAATGTCATTGTTGGAAAACAGGTGTACAGGGGAAGGCTTAGATGCATCCCATGCGCTTGTAGTGAAACAAGTCCCTGTAGAGACCACCGTTAAGCACATTGAAGAAACTTTGATGAATATCAAAGCCCTAGGACGAGTTAGGGTGAGAGGACGCATGTTTAACCCTCAATCACAGTCATTGATGGTTTTATGCGAGTGTAGTGAGAGAGTAAACACAAAAACTATACCTCTGGATGTGCCACCTATTGAAGGAGGTGAACTGTGGACATTGCATGGGCCTGCAGATGATGAAGAAAATGTCAACACAGAAAAAAGTCAAACAGACCCTCTCCCACAAGGTAGTTCCCCGTCGACTGAAGAAGCAGCTGCACCAGAAATGCTGTCCTCAGATTCTATGCCCGGAAACTCTGCAGAGTCCATCATAAAAGTGGTGGGTGATCTGCTTGCGAAGACAATGAGGCCTGCCCAAGACAGCAATGTTTTCAGGTGTCTTCGAGCATATTCTGGCCTTAGTCCGATACCCTCAGGAGAGGAAAGTTTGGATACGTGGATGCAGCAAGCACAGTTAATGGTGGATGAGAGTGACTGTTCCATTCGTGAGAAAAGGAGAAGGATCGTAGAAAGCTTGAAAGGGCCTGCTCTGGAAATTGCACAAGCCGTGAGGGCTAATGATCCAGTTGCGTCTCCAGGGGAATATATTGAGGCTTTAGAAAGAGCATTTGGATCACCAGAGAGTCCCGAGGATCTCTACTTCTCCTTCAGAGCCTTGCACCAAAGCGTAGGTGAAAGACTTTCAGATTTTTTACAGAGAGTGGAACGAAAGCTAACAAAAGTTGTTCAGCGAGGAGGGATAACTCCCAATCTGAGAGACAGCGCACGGGTGGAGCAGCTCCTTCGTGGCGCCACGGAGTCCGACATACTCCTACTACAGTTACGCCTGAGAGAGAGAAAGCGTAATCCTCCTTCCTTCCTGACACTGTTGAATGAAATCCGAGAAGAGGAGTTTCAACAATCAGTGAGAAAGAAAAACATTGCTCCTCCAGCTAGACCAGTTGTCAGGCAAGTGAGGGTGGAAGATGAAAAAAAGTCAGAATCTGAAGTTCAGGAGCTGCGAGCTCAAGTTAAGATGCTGCAATCCCAAATGTCTGAACTTGCCACTGGTCAGTTACAAGCCACATCCAACTCTCAAAAGGTTTTCCACACTGATGAGGCGGAACCCAGAAAAACTGATGAAGTTCAGGCCTTAAGAAAACAAGTTTAAGATGTGCAACATCACCTCAATATGATGACTGTGACACACACAAATCCTCCTCAGACTAAAGGTGTAAGATGGAGAGCAGAGAACAATGTAAATAAAGTGAATAAAGCTCCACCTCACCTTAGTAGCCAAAGAACAACTCATACCAGCCCGGACGAAGAGGATTTCTTCTGTTACAGGTGTGGGGAAGGAGGACATGTGTCTACTCACTGTATAGCCCCTGCTGACAATGGCAAAGTCATTCAGAAACTGATTCGTTCTCTAAGAAGACAGAAAAGAAATAATGAAACTAACAAACGGGACAAAGAGACCTCAAGCACCAACTGCTCTGTCAAAAGGAATGCAGTAGATGCCCGACAAGCTACAGGCATCCCTAAGGGACTAGTAGGAGAGGCCTCCCTCAGTAAAGTAATCATTGAAGGTCAACCAACCACCGCCCTAATGGATAGTGGTTCTAGTGTAACCATAATCTTTGAAAGCTGGTACATGGATCATTTGTCCCATTTACCTCTCCATCCCATTTCCAGTTTGGCCCTGTGGGGACTCAGTGAATCCTGCTATCCATACAAGGGCTATATAGCTATGAATGTTGAGTTTTTGGAGGAGGGTCTGCCCACTGAGCCAACAGCAGTGTTAGCCCTGGTCTGCCCCGACCCTAAGGGTCCAGATCAGGCCCCAGTAATCATGGGAACCAACGCCTGTCGTTTTCAGCACCAGCCCAAAACTCCAGATGGAGCTGAATGCCAGGGATGGGCTCAGTCATGGCGGGTTTCTGTCAGCACCCCAAAGACATTTAAACAGAAACACCCTTCAGGCCAGCTGGATGATAATGTTGGACACATAAAATGGATGGGTCCTGGACCTCTTAAGGTCCCCCCTGGTGGTTCAGCCTTGGCTGCCTGTAAAGTCATTGCGAAAGGGTCCTGGGAGCACGATATGTTGGTTGTTGAGCCTCCTGAGCAGCCCTATCTCCCAGATGGAATAATGGTGACACCATGTGTTCTCTTACCATCTGACATGAATATAAACAACTTCTCACTGGTGTTAAAAAACGAGTCAATAAGATCCAAAGCCATCCCTAATGGCACCAGTGTGGCATGTATTCATAAAGCCAACATTGTGACTGAGTTGCACAAAGACAAAGAGTCAGATCAAACAATAGATCCTGGATTGTTTGATTTTGGTGACTCCCCACTCCCAAGTGCCTGGAAGGAGAGGCTTGCTCGTAAGCTATCAGAGAAAGCTGGTGTGTTCTCCATTGAGGAATGGGATGTTGGACTGGCCAGGGGAGTTGAACATACCATCCGGCTCAGTGACTCACGACCTTTTTGAGAAAGATCCAGACGTCTGGCCCCGGCAGATATTGATGACGTGCGGAGCCATTTACAAAAACTGCTGGCCGCAGGAATAATAAAGGAGTCACGCAGTCCTTATGCTTCGCCCATCATAGTGGCAAGAAAAAAGAATGGTTCCATCAGGATGTGTATTGATTACCGCACCCTGAATGCACGGAGAATCCCTGACCAGTATACAGTTCCTAGGATTGATGAAGCCCTGGGTTGTATGACTGGAAGCCGCTGGTTTTCTGTCTTGGATCTACGAAATGGCTATTACCAGATTGGCATGGCTGAGCAAGATAAGGAGAAAACAGCCTTTATCTGTCCCCTAGGGTTCTACCAGTTTGAGCGTATGCCCCAAGGCATTACAGGAGCCCCTTCTACCTTTCGATGGTTAATGGAAAAGGCTGTCGGAGACATGAACCTCTTGCAATGCTTAGTATACCTGGATGACATAATAGTGTTCGGGCGGACACTAGAGGAACATGAGGAACGTCTCCTCAAAGTCTTGGATCGACTACAAGAATATGGTCTGAAGGTGTCTATCAATAAGTGTCAGTTCTGTCAACCTCAGGTCAAGTATGTTGGCCATATTGTGTCTGCTTCAGGCATAGCTACTGACCCAGAAAAAATCAGGGCAGTCCTTAACTGGGAGCAGCCCATCGATCTTAAGAGCTTTCAGTCGTTTCTGGGTTTTTGTGGCTACTACAGAAGGTTCATTTCCAACTACTCATCCATTGTGAGACCCCTGACAGACTTAACCAAAGGCTACCCTCCGGTGAAAAAAGGACAGAAAGCAGTTAATTCCAACTCTGCCTACCTTAAAAAATCTGAGCCCTTTGGAGACAGGTGGACTTTGGCCTGTACTACTGCTTTTAAGAAAATAATACAGTTGCTAAAGTTCTGCTGGAAAAGTTCTTTGTGCACTATGGACTGCCATGCCATATCCACTCTGACCAAGGGCGTGACTTTGAGAGTTCACTGATAAAAGAGCTTCTTAATATGCTGGGGATAAAGAAATCAAGGACTACACCCTATCACCCCCAAGGGGATCCTCAGCCGGAGCACTTTAATCGTACTCTCTTGTCTATGTTGAGCACTCTCGATCCAAAGGACAAACAGACATGGAGTCAGCATGTAGCATCTATGGTTCATGCGTACAACTGTACTCGTAATGAGGCAACAGGGTATTCACCATACTCCCCGATGTTTGGCAGAGATGCTTGCCTGCCTGTGGATGTGTGTTTTGGCCTGTATCAACCTGGAGAAGAAGTCATAAAACATCATCACTATGTTCTCCAGGTAAGTGCAGCGAATAAGTCCAAGGAAGGGAAGGCAGTTCCAGTGAGTAAAAACGCCACCTGGGGCGAGGAAAAAGGTAAAAGACAAAAATTGTTAGCTTGGCAGTGAGCTTAGTCAGAACCAAGTGTAGACTCTGACCCATAAGGCGCAATGCTCCAGTGAAGATCTGAACCCAGACAGAGGTGTGGTGATTTGGAGTGTGTGTGTGAGTACTTCCTGGTGGGCCGTCTTTGGCGGTTGATTGGCAGCTCGTCGCCACTCCTTCCACACCTGCAGTGGATCAGGCTCGTCAGGCGATCACGGGTACTTAAGGCTGTGGTGGGAACCAGATCAGCACTGGAGCATTGTTTTTTACCAAGTGGTAATGTGCTAAGCCTTTTGTAAATCTCTGACATTTGTAAAAACCCTTTTTGAGAACTACGTTTTTGTTTTTACCTTGTACCTACCTAGGATTACCTGTCTACTTTGGGACCAGTCTGGTCTGCATCCAAAAATCGCCGCTAAGTACCCACCTGTTTACCTGTGCCTGTCTGCCAACGTAACCGCTGCTACCTGGAAATAAGAGACTTACCTGTTACCTTCTGGAACTACCACCAAACCTCCACCGGAAAATACCTACCTCATCCTCTCACCTCCGTGCTGTGGATCACGCCTCTCTTGGTAAGAACACTCACTTGGAAAATTACCTCATTCTATCCTACCTGCTCATTTCCTGAAAGACTCTCAGACTCACGACGTCCTCTGCTTTCAGGTCCCAGCTCCTGCTCATCTTCGCACATTTGTCTCACTGTAAATAAAGACACGTCCCGTTACATTGGTCTCCTGGGTCTGTCTGTAGCTGAACTGCTCAATTAGAAAAAAGTTTGAATCCTGACAGGAGGGTTAAATGCAGGTGCTGCTCATCAGGTGAATCAGCCACAGCTGAGGAAGGAGAGTCACTGGAACAACAGACAGGGCGGGCACAAAACCCCCAGATCCTCACAGTACCTCCCCCTCCAGGTGATCTGGGACGTCTCTCAGGATGAGCTCTGTAGAAATCAGAAATTAACGTGGCATCGAGAATAAAGGACCTGGGGACCCATGATCGTTCCTTCAGCCTGTAACCTTCCCAGTCAATGAGGTACTGAAACCCTCTTCCCTGTCATCTGACATCCAAGATACAGTTGACTGTGAATCCAGGATGGTTGTCAATCAGACAGGCGGGAGGTGGGAGGACGGTAGGTGGGCTGAGTGGACTCTCAACCACCTGTTTCAGCTGGGACACATAGAAGGTAGGGTGGATGCGCATAGTGGCCGGAAATGTGAGACGGATAGATATGGGATTGATGAGACGTTCAACTGGGAAGGGACCAATGAATCGTGGGGCCAGTTTCTTGGAGGTGTTCTTTAGTTGAATGTCTTTGGAGGATAACCAGACTCTGTCTCCGACTTGGTAAGCCGGGGTCGAGGAGCAATGGCGATCTGCACTACTCTTATTGTGTTCGGTGGTCCTCGTAAGTGCTCCTTTTGCTTGCCTCCAGATCCTTCGGCACCTGCTTAGATGGGACTGGACAGAAGGAACAGAAATCTCTGACTCGAACCTGGGAAAAAGTGGGGGGTGTAACCTAAGGAGGCTATAAAAGGAGACAGGCCAGTGGCGGAGGAAATGTAGGTGTTGTGGTGTTGTACTCAATCCAGGTTAGGTGTTTGCTCCAGGTGGACGGGTTATCGCTGGCCAAACACCTGAGGGCCGCCTCCAGCTCCTGATTGCAGCGCTCCATCTGACCATTGGACTGCGGATGGTACTTCTCAAGATGAGACTCATCTTGGCCCCCAGAGCGTTGCAAAAAGACTTCCACACTTGGAAAACAAACTGGGGCGCTCTGTCGGATACTACATCCATGAATCGGTCGACAATGGTGAGAATGACTGTATTACCTTGGAATGGAAGCAGGCCAGTAACGAAGTCCAAAGCTACATGCGACCTTGGACAGCTGGGGACTGGCAGTGGCTGTAAGAGGCCTGCAGGGGGTCGGTTTCCGCTCTTGAACCAGGCACACATGAAGCAGTCTGCCACAAACTCTTTAACGTCTGCTGACAAGGAAGGCCACCAAAAATACCTGGTAGTTAGGTTTAGCATGCAGTTCGTGCCCGGGTGGCACGAGAACTGGCTCGAGTGGAGCTAGTCCAACACCCTAGCTCTGACAGACTCAGGTACATAAGTCTTACCCGGGGGCCCTTCGCCCAGGTCCGGTTCCGTCTGTTGTGCTTCAGAAATCTCCCTCTCGATGGCCCAGGTGATGGAGATGACGAACATGGCAGGTGGGATTATGGGTTCCTCCTTGTTGAGGGGCTCCGAGTCGGACCATAGTCTGGATAGGGCGTCAGGCTTGACGTTCTTGGAGCCGAGTCTGTAGGTGATAGAAAAATTGAATCTACCAAAAAACAGTGACCACCTGGCCTGGTAGGGGTTGAGCCTATTGCCAGTGTGCAGGTAGGCAAGGTTTTTATGATCTGTCCAAATCAGAAAAGGGGTCTCTTTGCCCTGGGGTGGAAACAAAACATGACTTCAACTCACCAAATGCTGCCTGAGCTTCGAGGGTCCATAAGAAAAGCTGCTTCGTCGAGGTGAGCTGAGTGAGGGGGGCAGCCACCCTGCTGTAGTCTTTCACAAAGCGGTGATAAAAGTTGGCAGACCCCAGGAACCTCTGCAGCTGATGTCGATCAGAGGGAACCGGCCAATCTGCCACTGCCTTGGTCTTCTCGGGGTCCGTCTTGAAATACCCCTGTCCAAAAATGAAGTCTAAAAAGGTTACAGAGGAAACATTGGATTCACACTTTTCAGCTTTGATGAAGAGCTGATTTTCATAAAGTCTCTGGAGGACCACCTGAACCTGCTGCCAGTGCTGCGTGGGATTCTGTAAATAGATCAGAATATCGTCCAGATACACAAATACAAAAATGTTCAAAAAATCTCATAGAACGTGGTTGATGAGAGACTGGAAGACTGCTGGGGCATTGGTGAGTCCGAAAGGCATGACTAGATATGGATGTGGATGGATGGATGATACTGGAAGAGAGGGACTCCTCAATGTAAGTTCTCATAGAGTCTCTCTGGAATGGAGCAATCATAGGGTCTGTGTGGGGGAAGTGACAAGGCCTTGGTTTTACTAAAAACTGGGGCAAGATCATGATACTCTGCTGGAACCTTAGATAAATCAATTTCTTCTGGAAGGCTTTCTTTCACTGGAAGAGCCGGTATAGCGGACTGGAGGCAATTTTTTAAACAAAAATTGCTCCAGGACTCTATCCTCTTCTCAGCCCAATTGATTACCAGATTGTGTTTTGTCAGCCATGGATACCCCAAGATCATTTGAAATGTGGGTGCAGAAAAAAACAAAAACTCACCCGACTCGCAGAGATTTCTCCTGTCGCCGCAGTAGAAACATTCCTTCGCCTCAAAACATCTTTGCCTCTCTTCCAGGGTCAGTCTGATGCGTCCCAGCTGCATGGGTTCTTGCTCTGGTTCAGTTTCGGGAAGACTGGACACCGCCCTCTGAGTATCGGAAGGAGGAAGAGAAACAGAAGGGCAGGTGGATTGGGACTTCTAGTCCTTCTTGCGCTGTCTCTCCCGCAGGCGATTGTTGAGGCAAATGGCACAAGTGATTAACTTCTCCAGAGTCCGTGGTTCGTCTCTACATGCTATTAGGTTTTTAAGTGGTTCCTGCAGAGCGTTGAAGAAGGCCCCCTTTAGCGCCTGGGAATTCCACCCGGAAGAGGCTGCCAGGGTCCGGAAGTCAATCACGAACTGGGCCACCGATCTCTGTCCCTGCTTTATATTCCACAATCTACTAGTAATTTCAGTTTTGTTGTATTTATAGCCAAAAGTTTGTTCAAAATCCTCCAGAAACTGATTGAAAAGGGTTCGCTTAATAGCCCTGAAGCTATATTTGGCCTCGGCCCACCTTAACGCCTTCTCTCCTAACAGGCCAATGCTATATGAAATCTTGGAGGGGTCATCGAAGAAAGCTTGTGGAGAGTGGTAAAAAACTAAAGAACACTAATAAGAATCCTGCACACTTCCCTATTTGCCCAGAAAAATGTTTAGGAGTGGGTGAGGAACTTCCCGGAAGTGGGAGGACACGGGGAGAATGCATCGCAACTGCAGCGGTGGAGGCCTGCGCAGCCTGTGTGGGTTGGACTAGGGATGACAGTTTCTGGTGGATATCCTGGGTTAGCATGGTTAGCTGATCGAGACGCTCGGCGTCGGTTCACTGCTGTTCACACAGGGCACTCAACATGATTTCGTGTCTGGCTAGCTGCGAAGATCTGACTTAGTCGTAGGTTAAGTCATGTTTTTGGAAAGTATTTTGACCCACATTCAGGGTGCGACGGCTCAGGCCTGGGAGCTGGAGAGGGGAAAAAATATCCTTTTCAACCGGTAATAACAAAAACTTCCTAGCATTCATAGCGACTAGTGTTCTGACTTCGGAACGCTCTAGACAAGTTCTGGGTGCAGCATACTGACATAAACCAGGGCACGTCGGAAGAGCGGAACCGAAAACCAGACACAGAGGCAGACTAAAAAAGTAGGTGATTTTATTTACAGGTGCACAGTAATATCACACAAGGGAAGGGAACAACTTGGGAGATCTGAAAAAAGCGAGGAGGGACAAGGTGAGTCTTGGGTACTGAATGATTTGGAGAGTTTGCAGAATTGAGGAATTGATAGTTCTTTGTCTTACAGTTTCTGAGGCGTGGAGAAATGTTGAGACGAGGTGGGAGGAAACAGAGGCCGTCCAGCCGAGGGGGTATTCAAAAGTCCAGGAACAGGTAGGTTCTCCAGGTAAGTGCAAGATAAGTGTGGATAAGTCCAAGGAAGGGAAGGCAGTTCCAGTGAGTAAAAACGCCACCTGGGGCGAGGAAAAAGGTACAAGACAAAAATTGTTAGGTTGGCAGTGAGCTTAATCAGAACCAAGTGGCTGTAGACTCTGACCCATAAGGCACGATGCTCCAGCGAAGATCTGAACCCAGACGGAGGCTTAAATGCAGGTGCTGCTCATCAGGTGAATCAGCCACAGCTGAGGAAAGAGAGTCACTGGAACAACCGACAGGGCGGGGACAAAACCCCCAGATCCATACACATATTACCATGTATACAAGTCTTAGGCTGCAAAAAAGTGTGATATTTTTCCTCGCTGACGCAAAACAAATTCAAAGAAACCAGTTCACAAAGGCTTGCAATAATGAAGCAGAAAAGGTATGGAGTGAGGTAACTGTCAAAATGATGTGTGCGTAATTCTAACATTCGTATTTGTAAGCCAATAAAATTCTTGTACACAAAACTCAACTGTCACGTACGTGAGTCTGAGAAATTGTGCGGATTAGGATTGTTTTTATGTGAGTATGAATCTAAAAGCTGTGAGTGCAAAGTCATGTGAATACAACTCTAATTTCTACGACTACAAACTCCTCCGTTCTCCGTGGACACAAATTCAAGTTTGTGGGTACGAGTAGAAAAGTGTTGAAATGATGTCACAGGGTGGAGTAATCGATCCGTGATTACACCAAACACAGCATGCACCAAATTCAAAGATGAAATATAATATATAATATTTCATCTTTGAATTTGGTGCATGCTGTGTTTGCACAATCTGTACAGTCTTACTTTATATATATATATATATATATATATATATATATATATATATAAAGTAAGACTGTACGGATTATTTTAAGTTTAAAAAAACAAAGTTAGGAAAAAGAACATAAGGAACATTACCTGAAAAGAGTTTGATCCACACTCCATATCAGTAGGTGGCGGTGATGCGCACCTTCCGCTGAACTGCCATAAAACACCACACAAGAAGAAGAAGAAATTCAAAGATGGCTGAGGACAGCTACCAGCTCCGATGACGCATCACAGGTGAGCTCAATAACGTGTATATCCATACATATAATAAGTAAAAATTTACTCTTTAAAGTAATATACAGTTTTTAGACTTACAGACTTACTGTAGACTATAGTTTGCAAGCTAACAACATGCCGGTGAGCTAAGTTAGTGCTAGAATTACTGGCATTAGAAGTTGGCTTGTGCTAAATAATGTGTTGATTAAAATGTAACTTTTATGGTTTTATTAATCGTACCTGTTGGAAAGACAGTGAGTTGTTGTACTGAGAGCCATCTAGTGGCGAAAGTTGGAAGGTGCGGTATTTAGTTCAGAAACTGCTCAGCAGTTTAGTCCGACACGGAGCCGGCCACTTTAAACAGCCGATGCAGTTTAAGTTGTGTGCGTAGCTGACAAAAACGTAAGTTTAACCTAATATTAGCTGCGTATGTAATTGTCCTGTGTTATGCCATTGTATTTAGGCCATGTTTAGCTTGTGTCTTATATAAGTGGGTGTTTGTTTTCTAATGTTTGAGGTTGTTTACTAGACGGAGCTACATGCTAATGCTAAACTCATCCGGTACCGTGTTGCTTTAACTATGTTAATTAGCGGAGTTATAAGTGCTCGAGTTAGTCGTACTGTGCAGGTATAAATGTTGGAGATAGTTTTATAGTTTCTGAAGTAGTTTTATGAATACAGACCGCCTGCATTTCTGATTCTGTTTATTTCTTTCTTTTATAGACCACACACACACACATACTCGAAGAAAATCACATAATTAGACCTCTGTATGTTAAGGCTGTTATATGTCACCAGTTAAGAATTAAAGAGCCTGGAAGAACCAAGCATCCTGTCTGTGCTCCTTACCGGCACCCCTCAGAGGATATCAGCATCAGAATCCAAAGTCATTGCTATCGCACAGTACCGGTGGATAACTTTAATTATAATATATGGGATACTGAGCTGTATAATCATTAATATTTGTCTGCACCCATTCGCTGTAGGTCAGGTGCACACAAGTTTGGTCTGATGAACCAGACTTGCTTGCTGTTATGTATACATGCACCCAAGCTTGGACTTTAAGAAGAAGTTGAGCTGAGAGAAGTTAGATTTGCTTGTGAATGTATATCCAAGACTGGCAAACATCAGTGGTGACTGGATGCTGCACAAATCCACAGGTATGTAGGAGTATACATTAGGCCTGTCACGATAACAAATTTTGCTGGCCGATTAATTGTCTCAGAAATTATTGCGATAAATGATAATATCATTTGAAGACCGTTTTAAACTAATGTAATGACAGCAACATAATAGTGCAAGTATGTCCACTCAGAGATTAATAAACTTTACTTTCAAAAGAACACTTAACACTGGAACTGGAACACAAAATAAAATGGACTCTCAGTCTTCAATAATAAAGAATGCACTTGAATAAAAACTTTAAAAAAAAAAAAAACAGAAATAAAACCTACATTCAACCAAAACAGTACAGATTATTAAGTCTGTAAACAAAACTGCCCTTCAAAAAATAATAACCATCAGTTTTATATAAAGAAGATGGAAAAAACTGCCAGTTTTATAAACAAAAAATGCAAACTAACAAAAGCACACGGCGACAAAAGCACAAATGCGACATACCGGCTTGCAAAGGTTCTGCGGTTCGCGTCGGTCATTTGGTTTGAATCCGAAGTGCTCCCACACTGCTGCTGTTACTTCAACTTGAAACCAATTCCATTTCGTTTTTTCCCCCCAATATCAAATAGCGTTTCTTTAGCTTGCTAACTCCTAGCGGGGGCTAACGCTGCAGAGGAACAAAACGATGCGCCTCGGCTGGCTACCTGATGCGATAGGCCACGTCAGTAACTTTTCGATTTTAGGTGGAAGTGAGCGGTGGAACTTGGTTGTTATCCCTCCAGATCTACATGGAAACACTGGCCAGCAGCTAAAAGCGGTAACTGGGAATGGAAAATACACATTGTACATTTCTCCTTTACAAGAAGAACGTGATACAACTGCACTACCACCCGAAGCAAAGGAGTTTGAGAAAATGCCCAAAGCCCAGTGTACAACTTGCAAGAAAATGGTGCCACTTCAGATTCTTCCAGTGCACATCAAGGAATGCAAGACAAAACTTGTAGATTTGTCTTGTTCTGCTGAAGAAGCTTAGTCTTTTAGGCTTTATTTTACAGCCATTTATCTTGAAAAAAGAAATGTCTTTCTGTATTGTGCTCTGAACACTTTGTATTATCATTGTTTTTCTCCCCCAGGAAAGCTGTAACAAACATGATGAATTTACAGATTCCATTTGCAACCAGTTGGACCAGGTAAAATTGTTTGTGTCTTTCTGGTAAATTTAGATCTTAATCTCTGGAATAATTAAAGTTTTTATTTACATGCTTTCTGAATTCTATTTTTTAGACATCAGAGTGTCCTGTGTGCAACAATTGTCATGATCGGGGTGGAAGGAGGCGAACCCTGAGCGCAGACTCATGTTGAAATTATAAACGAATTTATTGGAAATAAAAGGCAAACCAAAACAAAGGCTGACGTGGCAGCAAAACCTGAACTAAATACAAAAACATTAACTAACTTAACAAAACATGAACAGACCTGAGACAAGAGGGTAACCAAAGGGAGACGACGAGGCACGAGCAAAAAAGGACAGCACATCAGGAAGACAAGAGTATGACAATGAACCAGCAGAGAGGTAGAGAATGTGACCGGGTATTAAAGGCAGAGGGTGATTAGTGGAAGTGGGCACAGGTGAGATGATTAAGGAGCTAGAGGCAGGTGTAGATGGGTAAGAATGGGGAAGAGAGAGAGTAACTGAGGAGAAGTGAATGGTGGCTGAGGCACAGGGAAGATGACAACTAAATAACACAAACAATAAACTCGAACTGAAACATGAAGACAAAACATAATTCAAAAACCCAGATCCTGACAAAAATGCATTTCCAGTTGACATAATCGAAGTCCATTCAGCCACGTGATCACAGTGATGGAGGACACACAACCATCGGGTAGATATATAGATTTTTATTTCGAGCTTGGGCTTGGGTATAAACACACCAAATCAGTGCTTGACAGCAGACATGGGTTTTGTATTAGTAAGAGACATCTGAAGAGAGTTTTCAGTGCGCGGGGACTCATTCGGCGCAAGTCCTTTTCCGACTTGGCAGTTTTGGTAGAATTCATTAATAACCAGCTACAGTCCTCTGGACAGCTTCACAGTTACCGATGGATGTATGCTAAATGCAGAGAAATAGGATGTTTTTTTTTCTTTTTTTCGGGGGAGATTTGAAGTTGAACACTGACAGATTATTGCATTGAATGCAGATGTGCTATCGTTTAAATATGCAAACCCGCTTTAGCCGTTTTCATAAACCAGTAAATGATTAATAAATGATTGAAAGTGCAGTTGTACGAGGGAGGGCGCTCAAAACGTTTTAAAATATTTCTACCAGGTCTTGATTACAGTAAGATCTGTTTTAATATAATGTGAAAGAACCCGGATCGCAAGTCTCAATTTACGATGGCCATTATGATCCGTTACCTTACTGTCCAGTATTAACCTTTTTTCTCCGTATCTTCTCGACAATCGAGAGTTCTTCAATATAATACTTGACCCTCATAAAAACATATTTTATTCGTAAATACAATGGTAAGAGCTTAAATTATCTTATTCTTGCAGGTTTAGAAGACGTGCATACAGACAAATGCACTATCGCTGCAAGTGATGGGTTGCATAATTTGTTGTGCCGTTGCCATAGTAACCCCTTTTTTAAAAAGATAAATTGCAAAATGTGTCGTCAAACTTTAACAGATAAAACAAGTTTTTCTTGATAAAATACAAAGCAGTTCTTAGATAAGATTATCAAACTTGGTTTTTCACTGAGTGGATATTTATTAAGCAATGTTTTATACGATTATATTTACCTTGTCTCTTTGCATTTGGATGATATCCTCCTCTGGGACATCTCCGGACCGCAGAAAATGATATAAGTCGTCCTCCATGATCAATGTAGACACACTCCACCATGTTTACCGCATTAAAAAATGTCTTTTCCCCCAAATAATGTAACTCGCGATTTTTCAAACATTTTGCAGGATCTTGAGAAATTAATTAGGGAACTCGACTTAGTTTCTCGGGATCTCGAGAAAGTAAGTCGGGATTTTTTTTTTTTTTCCTCCATGTCCCCTTAGGGGCTCTGTACCATTCTGTACCCTGCATTTGGGATCCTGCTTTTTATTGACCGAACAGCATCATCCAGTCCACTATCAGATAAGTTGCTGTATGTAAATCTTGTGGACAATCCAAGTTCACGCATACGCCGGAAGATTGTGCTTTGGCTGCCACCCAACAGATTTGCTATTCAAGACACCGGTAAGGGGACGTTGATGAGCTTGAAAAGAGGCTTCTCAGAAAAAAGGAATTTTGGTCTGCCAAACAATGGAAGGTGTGCATTACTGCCACCTACTGATACGGAGTCTGGATCAAACTATTTTCATGTAATGTTCCTTATGGTTTTTTTCCTAACATTATATATATATATATATATATATATATATATATATTATATTTCGTCTTTGAATTTGGTGCATGCTGTGTTTGGCGTAATCGCAGATTGATTACTCCTCCCTGTGACATAATTTCAACACTTTCAACTCGTACCCACAGACTTGAATTCGTGTTCACAGAGAAGGGAAGAGTTTGTAGTCGTAGAAATTAGAGTTGTATTCACAAGACTTTGCACTCACAGCTTTTAGATTCATACTCACATAATCCAGACCCTCCAGGATTTCGCAATGTTGCGATCGCAACTATTAACGCAAAATCAAGCTAACCCCGCGAAATCGCAACTTTTTGTAACTTTGTACAAAACACTGCAACTTTCCTGCAACTTTAACCAAAATAACCCCAAGAAGAACTCACGAAGAAGAGATGTGATGTCACATCCTGTTAACATCAGAATTCCGGGAGCATGCAGGAGCAGCGACTGAAGCCAAAATGTGCGCTAATGCTTCACATTTTCCCACAAAGATTTCAGCAAAGGACCGCACAAAACACCGCAGTAAAGTTAGTTTTAAGTTGGATATTAGATATTTGCGCTCCACGGAGTTAGCGGCATCTAGCTCATGGCTGACCCGAAACAGGAACGCTAATGTCAGCCAGCCGTCCCTAAGTGAACCACCGCGCATGAGAGAAGGGGCTGGCAGAGAACGGCTGGCCGACATTAGCGTTCCTGTTTCGGGTCAGCTGTGAGCTTGACATCGCTAACTCCGCACAGTGCGAATATCCAATATCCAACTTAAAACTAACTTCACTGCGGTCGCATTTTCCTACCCAGCTGCACGAGAGTGGGGGAAAGCTGTTTTGCACAGTGTAAGCATCGAACATAAATGCATCGACAAACACTTTGCGTCTGCAAAACATGTGAGAAGAGCTGCAGAAGAGGGACAATCCAGAAATGGTCATGAATGTCAGTTTATAAGTTATCAAAATTCTCAAATAAAGCACCGTTTGATAATGTCAATGTTTGTTGGCAATTATCTTACAAAACTAGGAAGTATTTTTGGTTTATATATTAAAATTTATGGTTTTTGATTGATTTTCATTGCAACTTTTAGGAAAATGCCCTGCGAAATCAGGCATTTTAGCCCGCAACAATCACAAAAAATGCCTGCGAAATCCTGGAGGGATTGATAATCCTAATCTGCACAATTTCTCAGACTCACGTACGTGACAGTCGAGTTTTGTGTACAAGAATTTTATTGACGTACAAATACGAATATGAATGTTAGAATTACTCACACATCTTTTTGACAGTTACCTCACTCCATAAAAAGGTGCTCAAAAATGCCAAAACTTAGTTAAAATCCATTTTTTTAAAAATTAGTTAAAATCCATTTTTAAGCTAAACGGCTGCTTGAAAAGCCAAAACAGACAATCTGGAAAATCACAGCGGGAGAGCCCTCGTCTGTGTGGTAATGATTGGGTTTTTCTACAGGACAATGCTGCAGTTCACAATGCCCGCCTGACAAAGGA
>NC_051438.1:2787616-2800650 GCF_001649575.2 Kryptolebias marmoratus
AATTAATTCCCCGCTCAAAAGTTTTTGTCTCTTACGCTGATTTCTTCTTTTAACATTGTGAAGCTCTACTTAGAACCTTCTTAAGATCCAATAGTGCAAAATGCAAATTCTTGCAATTTTTTGACTGGTCTTAAGATTTTGATCAGGAGTGTATAAGGATGAACTCAAACTCATAAAGTTAGGAACAGACCTACCTGAGCCACAGTGATCCCAGAGAAAGAATGAAAATGTGTTTTAAAAATGGACAATAAAGGGGCATAATTTGAGAGCAGCAACACTAAAAGCTCTGTCACCCCTGAGCTTCAGTTAGACCTCAGTACCTCCAGGAGCAGCTGATCAGCTGACCTGAGGCAACAAGCAGGAGAATATGCGTCAAGCAGCTCAGAGAGGTAAGATGGGACAAGACCATGTAAACTTTTAAAAACAAATAAAAGAGTCTTAAAATGAACTCTAAAATGCACAGGCAGCCAGTGTAAAACAGGAGTGATGTGCTCCCTCTTCCCAACTAGTCCGCTGCTTAAAATTTTCAGAGAAGGAATTTATCTACTGAGAAGCATAGAATCTCACATGATTGGGTCAAGACAATGTTTTCACAGGACACAAGGGTTACATTTGTGTGTAAGTCTCAAATGGCATGGTTAGTGGAGAGTGTTAGTTGTAAAGTACTACCACTAGCTGCTCCTCAGCATTGTGGATCAGCATACCTTACACACATTTTGTTTCAAGGAACGGGGTATGCATTTCACATAGAGAAACGCTAGTGTTCATAAGAGACATTTCAAAACTGGTTCTGTGTTATGAAAAATTTATGTCCTTGATTGTTTGTGTAAACTAGCATTTTCATTATAAGGTTTAGTTTGCCTCCATATGCATACATTCAAAGCTTTACTTAAAAATGATGTAACAATATATGGAAAAAGTAAAACAGCAAAACCATGAGAAGTTTAATATTACAAGCTGGAATGTCAGGGGGATGTGGAAAATAACTGAAGTGAAACAAGTATTAAATAGGATAAAATGCTTAAAATCTAAGATCATCTTTTTACAAGGAACATATTTGGCTGCAACAGACATAAAACTGGTGAGAAAAAGATGGCCAAGCCAGGTATTGCATTCATCCATTAACAGTCAAGCTAGAGGGGTTGCTACTCTAATACATAAATCAATTCCATTTTGCACCTCAAAATTAATCAAAGACCTGCATGGTGGGTATCTGTTCAATGTAAAATTCTGACACAATTTTTTTTTTTAAATATCTATGGCCCAAATGATAGTAGCCTATCCTCTTTTGAAAAACTATTATTGACTCTGTCAGACATGGAGGGCCAATATATTCTAGGAGGTGACTTTAACTGTACTCTGGACCCAGTCCTAGATTGATCTACTCAAACTGACAACACCCATATAAAAATGAGAAAAATGCTACACATATGTATATGCAAGACTTTAACATGAAAGATATATGGAGAATAAAAAATCCCAACACCAGGGAATACTCATGTTATTAAAGCGCACACAAAAGCCACTCTTGCGTTGACTACCATATTTTCCTTCAATTTTCTTAAAAATCGGCGGTGCGCCTTATAATTCAGTGCGCCTTATGTGTGAACTGAATTCCAAAATATGTCCCTGACAAAGGGACGTACACTGGCAGCAATAAACCAATCAGAGAACATTATGCAATATAATACTAATTCGGAGTTTGCCATCATTAAAAGGATTTAAAAAAAAACTCCAACCGTTGAACATTGGTGTAAACAAGGCGTTCAAAGTGAAGTTGCGAGTGGCATGAGAGGGATGGATGACTGACGGCGAACATGTTTACTAAGACAGGGGGGCAGCGCCAGGTAAGTTACTCCATCATATGCGCTACCAAAACTTGGCACAAGTTGTGTAAACAACGGAAGCGCTATGGACAACTTGGCCCTGTCTTGTTGCTGTTTTTTAAACTTATGGGGATTCTCCTGAGACTTCAGGAAGAGAGGCGCAGTGGAAGAAATGCTCTGGATGCCGTGCTTGTTGAACTCTGGACTGTTCTGCTTAGGCTGCTCCCCTCACAATCCGACCCCAGAGAAGTTGAAGAGAATGGATGGATGAATGGATCCAAAAATCTAACATCAAATACAAAAAATGTCACCCAATAAATATTTACAAAAATACCAACAACAAAAATCTATGGCTGATCAAAAGAATAAGTAAAATTAAACACAATTCTTCCAAACTCTACACTCTAATCTTATTGATTTGCTAAAAGAGCTTTACAGCAGCACCTGGAGAATGCCCTTTGCTGTTTCACCCTGCAAAGTGGTAGGTTAAACTTATAGAAATTCAAGAAAACCAAAATTGACATTTGTTTTGCATTGTCTTTATATAGGAAAATTGTGTGGTCCCTCTGCTTCACAAGAATGTGTCCAAAATTATCAGAAGACTACTACAATAAATAACTCAACTAACAAACTATTTTGCCTGTAACCTTATCACACATTTGGCATTTTCAAAAAGAACTTTTAAAGATGTAATGGAACCTCTGCTCTCCATTACATCTATTACATCTTTGTGTCTGACAGGACAACAAAATTTCAACATGGATGTACAACTTGACACGATATGCATAATTTGTCTATTTTAATACTGATGTATATGCTGGCAATTTTCATGCTTGCAGGTTGGCTGCCATACGTAATAGACATAAGCCCACATAAAACTGACTATATTTCAAACATTGAGTCTAATGTTGTTTTTTTAGTCAAGAGTCATCCTTAACACAAAGTCTGAGAACTAATATATCTTTCAAGATCTAACAGTTATGCATGACATTTTATATAAAGCCATTTATAATGTTGGAACAAACTACTCATATTTACATCCCCTTTCTTAAGTAGATGTTCCAAGCACAAACTCGGACATGCAGAAGGTCAACGCAGCAGGAGCAGAATTGAGATCACTGTCCGAAATAAAGAAAAAATGGTCCGTCATAAAGGTGGATGTCAAGAAAAAAGTGTCGGCACATCGCCGGAGTGTTTCGGCAACAGGTGGCGGGCCAGGTTTAGCAGCACTGACTCCGCATGAAGAAAAAGTTGCTGTAGTGATCGGGAACACAGCAGTCTCCAGGATTCTGGCAGCACACAAAGGGGAATCAGACATGTTTGGTATGTATGCTAATGTAGTTTAAAGAACTAATTGTGCAATACCGAAAATGTAATATGTGTTAACAATAGGCAGAGTGGACACATACTTTTTCATGTTTATATTTATTCGCAGATAAAGTGGAAACTGAGGAATGCAGCACCAGAGAGCCCAAAGACGTCGGTTCTGCAGCCAGTTTATCCACAGCATCTGCCTCTGGTCAACAGGTTGAGCGTAGAGCAGAGGAACTGCAGGCTTCGGATGGAAGTGGACATCAGTCCAGCCGGGTTCTCACCAATGCTGTGCTGCAGTCACAAAAAGATATTATCCAAACTATGAGGGACATTTGCGCCGAACTGCAGCATACAAACAGGTTCCTGGGTGATATTAGTGAGTCACTCAAGAAAATGGCTGAAAAATAAATTGTTTGAGTGATCATACCCGTGTGTTCTACAATGTCTGTATAAAATCTAATCGATGTTGTTGCGCAGCTGCATCCAGCTCAATAACAGGTGCTGGCTCATGGTCTGTTTCATCATTGTGGGCAACCACATCAAGCACAGGCAAACCACAACAGTTAGCAACATTATGCAGCATGCCACATGCAAGCACAATGCGACATGCCTTCTGTGGGGTGTAAAGCAGAACGCCTCCACTCCTGTCCTCTTTGAGCTGCCCTATGGTGCGTTCAACAACGGACCGTGCACAACCATGAAGCTCGTTGTATCGCAACTCTTGTTCTGTCTGGGGGTTGAAGAGTGGTGTGAGAAGCCAGGTAGCAAGGGGGTAGCCTTGGTCACCTAAGAATAAGCAGAATGGATTATAATAAAGAAACGGAAACGCCCTGAATATGCCTCATAATTCAGGACGACCACACGAATGTTGAATTTAAATTGTTACCTAGAAGCCAGCCATTGCATCCGGCCCCTGCTTGAAGTTTGTTCCCAACACTACTATTCTGCAGTATGAATGAGTCATGAGTTGAACCAGGCCAGCGTGCCACTATATTTGTTAGACACATTTGCGCATCACAAATTAGTTGCACATTTATTGAATGAAAATGCTTTCGATTCAGAAAAGCAAATTTATGTTCCAAAGGTGCCCTTATAGCAACATGTGTACAGTCAATAGCTCCGATTACATTAGGAAATCAGCTCATTGCTGCAAATTGCAGTTTGATGTTTGCCTGTTCAGCCACTGTATAAGGGAATTTCACATAACAGGGCAACATACGAATAAGACCGTCCCATACAGCTGGCATGGGTCGACTCAGGAATGATTGTGAAATACCCGACCTGTCAGCCAACTATCGCTGAAATGTTCCGGTTGCAAGAAACCCTAGGGTAGAGAGAACTTGAACCGGAACCGGTAAAGCACAGTTCCTTCTAGTTTCCCTCTGTAACACGGGGGACATGCATAGACATGAATACATAGACGCCCCATAGAACGCTGAACGGTGTTCCTACGTCTGCACCATCTTTGTGGAGGCAGTAGTTGGAGATAGTAAAATGCCTCGTAGGTGTGCTGCTTGGAATTGTTCTAACCGTTTAGGTATCTAAACCAAATCACTTGGAATTACCTTTCACAGGTAAGTCTTAACAAGTCTCTTGATTGTATTTCAGCCATACTCTGCATAATTTTTACCATTATAACAGTGTTTTTGAAGCGTAACTTGTCAACATTATGGAAAATATCACAGATTCCTGCGCAGAATTCATTAATTCGTTCAATGGTATTTACTTTAGTCTGCTCACGGTATTCTATATAATAATCAAAATATATACAGTTAATTATATAACAACTCAGTTCACATATACATAGTTGGAAACTGTTAAAAGTCTGCAACGATATTGCTATCAACTTATCCCGTTTTCAGAATATAAAATCAATGAATTATCTTAGTCAAAGTCGCTCTTAAACATCATTTTTATTTTATGAAATTACTATAAACATTTCTTATAATAATTTTTGCTTAGTGTTTGATGATGTCCTCTTTTAAGCTGGGTGATTGAAATGAAATTAGTTACACACCTACAATTTCAAATTAAAATTTTGACCATATACTTGTAAAGATATTGAGAGAATATTTTAAAGATGACAACTGGTGCTTTCACACAATACTGCTCTTTGCTGGAGGGCAGAGAGCAACAGAATATATTTTACCCACAGCTAACAGACTTGTCTTATTTTAATTGTCCAGACCTAATCTGTTCTATTTTTCTGCATCATACGTTCATATGATGCTCGGTTCTCTGGTTCTGATGTTTTTTTCAGTTATCTGTTTTGTTTTTGTTGGACTTCAGTGCTTTCAGTTTTTCAGGCATCACTACAGTATGTATAAGAACTTTGTTTTCTGTTTTCTTTTGTTACATTATTGACCCTTGTTCCTTTCACACTTATAAATGTCAGTCATTCATTGTTGTCTTAAAGTAAATTTTCTCTGTGACGGCAACATTGACAGAACAATTTCTTGTGAAGGTACCTATCTGTGTGGGATAGGTACCTTGGGATTTATCATCAACATTGACACCCTGATGTTGATGATTCCTGAACAGCTTCAGCGGTAGCGATACATCTGCACCTATCGCTTTAGCCAAGATCACTTGGAGCTGCTCTTCAATTCAATCAGGGCATCAGGTTGGAATTTCATTTTTTGTTTTTCACTTTTGGTTTGTTTGTATGCATGCATGCCCCTCTGTTAACAGTGTCGTCATTACATCCTCAGATAGACAATTATGTATAGCTTTTTTTAATTATTTTAGTTTTTTTCAGATAAAGTTAAGTCCAACTAGGTAATATGTGAAAGTGTTGAGTCTGTGCTTTTATGTTTTCTCAGGAGGTTGGAGCAATAACCCTTCAGCAGGCCAGTTCCAAGCCATTTTCTGCCAAAAAAATGTATATAGTGTACATAACCTGTGTTTATGTGTGGTGTTTAAAATGTTTTTTGTTGCCTCCAAATGGCCAAAGAAATAAATGATAATAAGATATGTTTATTTAGTTTGTGTGGAGGGGGGTTAATCCAGATTTATTGTTATTCATCAATTATTAAGGTGTCACATACAGTTTTTTGCCCTACTTTACTCTACTGTGTGGGATCAATAAAGTTATTGTACTAAACTAAAAAGCTTTAATACATTGTTTTTGGTTCCTGTTTCTCATTAATTTTAGTGTGTGTGAATTTTAAAAAACTGGGACATTAATGTAAAATTCACAGTTAAAATCCTATTTGTATTAGTTCACAGCGCAGCTGTGCCTCTGCCAATATGGCGGACACTCAGCTACGTCACATCAGCGGGCCAGCCCAGTCAACGGGGCGTCTACGTATTCATGTCTATGGGGACGTGTGCCAGAAGCATTCTAAGGTTAGAGCAAAGTAATCCCAAACCAGCCAATCAGTGCGCGACTAGTCCTCCCGCTGGGCCAATCACGTCACAAATAGCTGGGCTTACTTTCGACCAGAGCCAATCACGTCCTGAGCCGGTGAGCTTACTTTTGGCCAGTCACGTTCCACCTCCTGGATACTTTATAAACTTGTCATTTCATCCGCATCTCTCCGGAATACTTTAGCGAGTGGTAAGTTTACACAAATTTTCTTTTTTAAAAGGTAAATGGATCAGGAAGAGTCTGTTCTGCGCAAACACAAGAACAGGGAAGCCAGAGCTGATGCCACAACCCAGCTTCTGGTGGTACCCTCCCCAGCCCCCAACCATCTTTACCCAGCCTCCTGCCTCTCCTGATGTCTTCTTCTGCCACCCTTTTTCCCTCTGGATGCCGCTGAAGCTGTGGTCCATTCCACTGGTCTGTGTCCAGCCAGCCTGCAATAGCCACAGGCTGACAGCTGCTGGCCAAAACACATGAATGATAACAGCAATGTATTATAATGCACAAATTGGCACAAAATGACAACCATTACTTTCATTTCAATAATGCTTTCCTGGCATTAACACTAAAATAATAAAATGTGACACTGACCAAACTTGTTTTACTGTCCGTAGGTACCCATGTGACTACCATGTGGTCATATGGATGCGGGAACTCTAGCAAAAGAAAAACAATTATACAGGAGTATCTTGAAATGCATCAATATTTTTTGTTAATGGCGATGTGTTTCAACAAACCATCAACACTGATATGCAGTGCTAAAAGGACTACTCTATTTTCTTAAGTTAAAGTACAGATACAGAAGCAACACATTTGGTAGTAAAATTATCAGATTAAAATTCAACTTGAAGTATCACTTTTAAATGTACTTTATAAGTAAATACTAAACTTATTTCTGCTGCATTTTTATGAAAAAATCTTTTCTTATTCATAATAAATACTTGTCTTCATCTAACAAGGTCTAAAGCAGGTTAAACAGACTGAATGAGCCAGTGGCGTTTTCTTAACTAATTATTGTGATATTTCTAATTAGGAATACTGTACTGCAACCTTAGATTCTTTGTCTGTCAGAAACAGGTCACTATGAAAAATAAATGTTTACATTACACCACTATTTAAAACTGTTTTATTAAAATTTAGTCATGTAGTATCATAAATTTCTCTTAAGTACAGTAAATTGCCTTCTTTTTCTTAACTTTTTACTTCTAATTTTTACTTTGTTACTTTCCACCACTGCTCATGTGGAGTGATGATGTGCATGTTGGAATTCTTACTTTGTTCAACTTCTTGACTAATAATATGTATTGTGCTTTGTATGCATGTTCTTTTACAGGGGAGCTTCTTGGTCTGGAGTACCTGTACAGTCAGTCAGGTCAATCCCTGACTGTCAAAGATGACCCAGAGGAAGAGGATCGACTGGTGGAGCAGATGGACGATGAGGAGGTGCTTGATGAAGGCTTCGTGGAGGAAGAACCTAAGGACCTGACCGTGCCCGTCCTCTATGAACCATTTGAAACCGTACATCCTTCTTCCTCAGTGTATATATATATATATATATATATATATATATATATATATATATTATTCTATTCTATTACATATTTCTATTATTCTTTTGTAATATAACATACTATTTTTATTATATCATTAGTTGTTTATAAATGGAAGTGTGCTGTTTCTTGTACTTTGTTTTTGTAAATAAATGCTGTTCACAGAATCTGATTCATTGGGCTGGTGTTTGCAATGTTTACTGAACTGAGGCAAGGGTCAGAGGGAGGTCAGGGTAGGTGCTGCTCATCGCATGAACTTTGATGACTCCTGTGGGGTTTTATGACTCTCTATCAACCTCAAAGGCTGATACAAGTGCAGTTACACTATTGGTATGTTAATGACCTCTACTAGTCTAAACAATAAAATTAGATCTCATGTAAAAGGGGCAGACTTCAATGAAGTCCTTGAAATTCGTTTTCTCTGGTGAGGGACTGGACTAAGTGGTGGGAAAAAAAAACAAAATCGCACAGGTTCGTGGGTTCGCGACCCACCTCGGACAACTTCTGATAAATATATTTAGACCTATTAACTACAATAATATGCTAAAATACTAACCAAGCATCCTCCATTCACTACTTTGTGAAAAATCACCACCTTTAGCGTCACTTTTCCTTGTGCGGAGGGGCGAAAAGATTGGGCCCCTGCCTGTGCGCAAGCACAGCTCCAATAAAATAGCCCTGGGTAATCTAAACCGACTGATAAGCCACTTGTCATCATGTGCCAACAGATCCGTGCGATCTTTGAACACACGCTCCCTCCAAATCCTTCTATTGGTGATGTCCTCCAGAAGTCCCAAAGCTGCCATCTTCCACAATTACGCACACCATTGCGCAGCTATTTATGTACATGTGTGATTGCCAACACCTTGTCCATTTCAGGAATAATGAAGCCTGACCTGTCTGGAGTAAAAGACGGCTGATCCCACCTTATTTCCTTCATCTGTGCGAACGAAAGGACACAATATGCATTTTCTGTGCTTCGGCGCACAGACCGATGCACAGTGAAATCTTTATATGACAAACACTGAGGATATTTACTATTTACATTCGAGTGAGGTTTCCCCGATCCTCTCATATTCATGTGGTTTGTTTTTTGTGTGTGGTCCACTATTTTCTGAGGAGAAGTTTGGTTTGGTTTTATAGTTTGCGTTTCAATCTATCAAACAATACAACCATGACAAAACACTAGATTCTATGCTCCTTTAGTTCAATACCACTGTATGGAGTCAGATTTGAGTGTATTTAGGTGAGTTTTGACGCTTTGTAGTTTGATATTGTCCACAGAAAAAGTTTGCGTAGCTGCCGCACATTTTGTGTGCGTATATTTACGCTAACTTTGACGCAAAGTTAACTTTTATACATGCCGACTTGTGCGTAAATTATGATGCAGCACATTTTTTGTGCGCACACACGCTTTATACATGAGGCCCCAGATTATACAGGCAGAGGGTAAATGAGGATGTGGACACAGGTGACTGATTTGCAGCTAGAGACAGGTGTAAATGGGCGTGGGCAGGCTGAGTGGAGAGCTACTGAACTGAGAGCTGGTGAATGGTGACAGGGAATAATACAGAAAAGTTACTCAAATCATTACACTTTTTTACTCTCATGTCAAACAATCATGAGGTCCTTTTATTTTAGAAAAAGACTAGAAGGTTTTTAAAACAGGCAGACTTTTTAGCCCTTTCTACTAAATCGTTGAATGTTCTGTTGACCATTTTGTTGAAATTTATCAATATTCTTAAATTATTATAATCATATAAGATACATTTTGAGTGAAACAATGTTGTTACATCATAAAAAATAATAATTTAGAAGATTCCCATTAGCTGCTCCAGTTTAGACTTCATCACCACCAGCACCTCACCTCAAACTAAACACACGGTTTGCTTTTCACTTCCATAAAAAGCTTACCACTTGTTAATTTCTCTTGAAAAAAAACGTGGCATTCAGCATCCACTTTTGTTTTGCACACGGTCACCATGATTGACACATGTCAGTCACTCTATCTTCTCTCACGATGAAGCCAGAGCACTCATGTTGTCTTTACTGACCCTGATCCTGGCTTGGATGTATGCATTACTGTCAAATTTCAGCTGCTCCCTTCTTCAGGGGTTGCTACAACAAGCAAACTTGCACAAACGATTTGGCAATTGTTTTACGTCGGATGCCCTTCTTGCTGCAACCTGGGCTCAAACCTGCAGCCTCAGGATTACGAGACTGTGGCACTGACCACCGAGCTTACCCCAGCTCCCTAGTTAATATTAAATTTAGGAAATATATATATAATTATTTAGATCAATATTGTAATCATAATTATTGAAAATGATTATTCACAGAGTTTGGAAATGTTGTATTTTTTGTACTTAAAAGAAAAACAAGGGGGAGTTCAGGTGAGGTGCGCCTGCTTGGAAAGCTCTGGTTTTGAATCCAGTCTTAGGAACTACTAATGTTTTCTGCTTTGAAGACCTAAGGACCTGAGAAGAAACATAGTGCTTAAACTATTCACAAATGTACTCAGGAGTTTGGCCATGCAGAACCCTGAAAGTTGACACCAATATTTTAAACAAAACCTAAAATGAATGGATAACCAGTAAAGAGACTTTAAAGTAGAAATCCTGTAAATTCTTCTGTTTGCTTTAGTTTAAATTGTAGAAGCAGCATTTTGGACCAGCTGAAGATGATCAAGGGATAGTTTTTGTTGTTAAAACAGGCAAAACGTTAATTGCAATAATCTAAATGAGACAAAATAAAAGCATGAATAATCATCTCCAGTTCATGTTTTGACACTAGTTTTCTCAATTTAGAAATATTTCTCAAATGATAGATGCAAATTCAAATCAGCTATTTGGAGTAACCTTTGGGTGACACTGATTGTCAAAATCTAAACTCTTCATGTTAGCCTTTTCTGCTGAGTTTAAATGGCTAATTTATTGCTGGATTTGTGGGACCATGCTGTCATGGGCAATAATTAGACACTGTCTTATCAGAGCTTAACTGAAGGAAGCTGATTTTTAGGTAATTTTCAATTTCTGACAGACATTCAAGTAACTGACAATTTAAAAAAACAAGTCCTTCAAAGATAAGTACAGCTGGAAGTCATTTGCATAAAACAGTATGAGATGATATTGAATTTATTAATAATCTGTCCAAAAGGGAGGATACATGGTATTAACAGGATTGGCCCCAGAACAGAACCCTGCGGTACCCCACATGACAGATCAGAGGTGTCTGACAGAATCTGGTTTAGACAGGCACTGAAGGTTCTGTCAGAGAGGTAGAATAAGAGCCATTCTAGAACAGTATCTGAGATCCTCAAATCACGTAATCTGTTTCATGATGTGCTGTGGAAATGCTGGGGAAAAGTTTAATAAAATTAAACTGTAAATCACCAGAGTCTGGAGCAACCATTGTGTCACTGGATAGTCTAAACTGAGCTGTTTCAGTGTTCCTGTGTGGACGGGACCTTGGTGTATTCTTTTCGTCAACAGACTTTAGATGGTGAGGTTCTTAATGACTACTTTTGGTCACTTATTATGTCCAGGGTAATCAGAATCTGAAACATATTTATTGGTCAAGTGTGTAAAGAACACACAAGGAATTTGTCTCCAGCTGATGGGGTTTCTCATTTAGTACAGAACAATACAATACAAATGTAAAAACAGAGACTAGTTAGTTGTTTAAAAGGGTCAGGCTTGAAAGAAAGTTTTCCTATGGCAGCAAGTTCTGATCTGCAGACTTCTGTATGTTCTACCAGACTGGAGGAGAAGACAGTGTCCAGGGTGTGAGGGATTAAAGGTGATTTTTCCTGCTCATTTTCTGGTTCTGGAGGCGAAGAAGACCTGGATGGAGGGCTGGGAAGCTCCAGTGATTGTTTCTGATGTCCTCACAGCAGGTTGCAGTTTGTGCTCTGAACCAAACTATTGCCCCTTTCACACGGACCCTAACGGTCCCGGCTCCACTCTACTCGGCTCGCTTTGCGAGTGTTTACATCTGCATTTTTTCGCACTCAGTCCCTGCTTTTTTGGTCCCTGCTTCGGAGTAGGGCCAGCCGGGCAACCGACCAATCAGATGGCCGCACTGGCTAGCTTCATGACCTGGTCAAATAACTCCACACGGACGCTATCAGTTAATCAACATTGCGGACGGAGACAAATAGGTAAGTTCAGCATGATGATTTTAAGTTTTCTTTTAAGCTTTTTTTTATTAATTTATAAACGGTAATTATGAAGAGATCGACTGCTTAAGTTTTAAAAGTTTTTTAATTGTCCGAAATATAAGTTACTGTACAACTAACGCGACTCGTCCAAAATTCGCGGGCATTCTTGATATTCTTTGTAATGTTTGGCTAACGAAAAAAGAAAACAAAATGATCAACACTTAGATACAGATAGTTGCTGGCCAAAACACCGTTTTGAATCAGGAAGAGGAGAGACGAGGCAGCAGCATCCTGCAGGAGGAGGGAGAGAGGAGGGGGGAGGTGAAAACATGCAATCATTCATCTTTAAGACATCTTTTTAAGATAAATAAGTATGAAGAAAACACTACGGTTGGAGTTACTGAAATATGAGAAAACTAAAAAGTTACTGAAATGAGAAGAAACCAAAAAGAAAGACAGCTGTCAGGTCTAAAAGCTGTGAAAGTTTCCACTTTAAGTCCTATCTGTATCAACCAGTATCACACTACACTACACTACACTACATTTATTTATATAACACTTTTAAGCACAAGGCAACCCAAAGTGCTTTACAACACAAGAACAAAATTACAGACAAAGTTACAGAACATGATAATGACAGGTACAAGATACAATGATAACTAATTGTCTAAATAAGCTAAGCTAAACCAACAGATCTAAGCATGACTAAATTTACAGAACTAAACTAAGCTAAAACTAAAACTAAAACTAACGGTACCGAACTATCTAAAAGTACCCCAGGCCCGCTATACAGCCGAAGTAAAACCAGACATATCTAA
>NC_051438.1:2801460-2810195 GCF_001649575.2 Kryptolebias marmoratus
AGCAGAAATCCTGTTATCAAAAACCCAAATATAAAAGGAACCTCCACTTCGGTAGGTGCACAGTCTTCCACTCCTGCCAGGAATCCACTGTATATCCAGCAAGACATATCCCGAGACTGGGCTCTCCTTCACCCAGTCGAGAAAATTGTATCAATTGCGTTGAGAAACCAGCTGATCAGATCCATATTCATTAAATTTTTGGAAAATATGTAAAAGGAGGCTTTGAAAGGCGGTGGGGGGGCAGTCCAGGAGACAGAGAGACAGAGAGAAAAGAAACACGTCCGCCTTCCACCAGGAGCAAAAAAAAAACTGTAGTGAACAGGACTACAGGAGCAGCAATCTGGAACACAGGAGGAAAGATGATTTTAGAGATCAAAATATTTACAAGGCTTCAAGAAGCACTAGAGCTCGAGCAAGGCTTGAAACTACCGTCAAGGTTAATCATCCCGCGAAGAATGAATGCTCTGCAGCTCCTTATATTCACCAGCCTGCTGATGAATATAAGGAGCTGGCAGCACAGCAAAGATCCCAGCAAAGATCTTCTCTGAAGGCAGATCTCTCACGCACACACACACAGACACCAGAATCCCAACAGTAGGTGTGATATGTTAGATTTATGGCATTTAAAAATCCTATTTTCTATAATTCTTTTAACTTTAGCCTACATTTTCAAATCCTGCTTTTCTCAAAAACAAAGTTTGTTTAATGTGCTACATGTTTGTATTTGCTAATATATTCAAATCCTAAGCAATTTGCTGAATATATTTTGTCTGATTTCTTCTGGAGAAAATGTCCTTGAGGAGTCTGAGGTGCCGGTTTCCACCCAGCTCACCACCTGGGCAGAGCTCACACCAGCTGTCAGTCAGCAATCTTCCAGGTTCAGCTCATCTCAGGTAAGACCTCCATGCCCTGCAGACACCTCTGCCTCAGAAAGTGATGGCATCTTGCTGGAGGGCTGGCAGAAATACTGGGAGCATCCACCTCCATCTGCACAAGCTCCTGGTATAGCTCCTCCTAACATCAATGTCGCCTATCCTCTTCCTCCTTAAATCTCCAAGTACCCTCTGCCCGCCTCTCCACGATGGGGAGCAGGGCTTTCTCCTGCCGGAGAAATATTTAATCCTTTAAAACTCTATTTGCCTTTTACTAGTCTCATTGTTATTTATGTTATTGTTGTGTATATTTTATTTATTTGTCATAAATGTGGTTGAAAAAATATCTCTTTAAATATGAACCCTCTGTTTTATTCAAGCTTGATTTAGCTCATTTTGTCTTGGTTCCAGCATAATCAGTATGTCACTGTGTTCATCTTTCCTTAATCTACCTATGACACATATATGTTCTTACCAGTGAGGAGATATAAAATGTCCTATTAGATGTCGATTTTTAGCCTGACAGTAACCAGAACACAAAATACAGGTAGAATAAAAATCAGTTTATTCACTATCTTTAACAAATTTCATCATGACATGACATCACAGACAAATACTCATACATTACGTACTGTAGACAAGGGGAAATGGAGCAGGAAATAGGAAAATCTTGTATTAACCTGACCCTTTCTCAATAATTACAAAATAAATTTCATGGTTGTATACATGAAATAAACTTTCAATTAAAGATGCAAACACTATTGTCCTTAACTCAGAAGTGTTAAACAATGTATTTTTTCTTATAAAGTGTTTTGATATAAGGTTACTACGGAGCCCATTGCGGTGACATTGGATTAAAAAAAAAAAAGGCATACTAAATCGTGGCCACGAGACACTAAATTGTTGCCACAAGATACTAAATCGTGGCCACAAATTAATATAGTTCAGTCACTTACCTGGAGTGTCTGTTGATCGTTAACATGGACAAGTTTGAGTTTATATCATTTTATTTTAACATCGGAATGAATTACAATGACATACTTCGGTCACTTGCGGTTAGACATGGACTTATTCTTAGCAAGAGACACTTAATTCGGCTGCTAAAAATGCACGGCTTTAGACGCAAGGAATATGCCGATGTCGGTGACGTCATAGATTTCATCATTCATCAGCTGGAAGGACCTGGGAGACTACATGGCTACAGGTGGATGTACCACAAGTGCTTAAAGAATGGCATTCGTGCAAAAAAAGAAGATGTTCGTTTGATTCTTGCAGGTCTGGACTCTGACGCCTCAGCCAGCCGTCGCTCCAGGAGACTCAACCGTAGGCAGTATTTTGCTGAAGGACCTAACTATATTTGGCATGTAGATTCTTACGATAAGTTAAAACCATATGGAATCTGCATCAGTGGTTGCATTGATGGCTTTTCGCGCAAAATACTCTGGCTGAAAGCTGCATACACAAGCAGCGACCCACGCGTCATGGGGGCTACTTTGTACAGGCAGTGGGGGAGTTTGGTGGCTGTCCCCGGATCGTACGGACAGATGCAGGAACTGAAAATGTGGTTGTCCGAGACATCCAGACCTACCTCCGCCGCAGTGATGTTGATAATAGAGCTGGTGAACCAAGCTACATCGCAGGAGCAAGTACTACAAATCAGAGGATTGAAAGTTGGTGGGGTGTGTTGCGCAAAGAGGGTATGGAGTACTGGATACATCTGCTGGGCGAAATGAAAGATGAGGGTTTGTGTGCTGGAGACTACCTGGACAAATCACTTGTGCAGCTGTGCTTTTCGGCACATTATTCAGGTGAGGTTCTTTGAACAGTATGCCATCTAAGAAATTAATCAAGGACTTGTAAAAAGTATTTGCTAAAAAAGACTACACTGAGTAACTGATCATAACGTCTTCTTACAGAAACCATATAAGGTTTTGAGCAAATTCTGCTATTAAAGACTAAAATGAAAATATAATTTAACATAAACAAGATAGCCTTGTATAAAGTACCTCAAAGTGATACTTGAAAGAAAGTACAAGCGTCTTACCATAAAATTACTTTGGTAAAAGTTAAAATATGTTTTTAGAATATTTCTTAAGTAAAAGTCTTAAAGTATCTGTACTCAAGTGTCAAAAGTAAATTTTGCATGTACTCAAGTATTAAAAGTATTGCGTAAAAGCAAGAGGTTAGAGTTTCCCAAATGACATTTATTGAGCGACAAAAGAAACAATTGGAGTTGTTGAACATAATATTAAAGATTTGATCTCTCTTTAGTAGTGTTTTAAACCTTTCAGTGTGTTTTATGGACAAACGAAACCTCATTAACTGACATGAAGGAGAGTTATCTTAAAGATGTTTGTCCATATTCAGATGAAGTTATTTTTGAAAGTTGCTAGAATTAGGTCTCGCTTTTCTTAGACTTAAGACAAGTCCTACAATGCTTAGATGTCATGGCTATGTGTGAAAGTAACTAGATTATTTTGAAAAATGTAAGGAGTAGAAAGTTCAGATATTTGTGTTCAAATGTAGGGTTTAAAAGTAAAAAGTTGTCAGAAAAATAAATACTGAAGTAAACTATAGATACCTGAAGAAACTAAGTTTTATAAGTATTTAAAAAAAAGCTACAGTAAAGGAGACGCAGTATTCAACCAATGTGTTCTTTGATTGGTTGCTTATTTATTTATTTATTTGCATAATTTAAAAAAATATTTCATATATAGTACACAGTTAAGATCTTTATCAACATTAATAAATAAAAATCAACAGTAAGACCACTTGAGAACGATTTCAAATGGGCATTTTGATTCACTTGAGTTAGGATTGCCTAAAAGCAGTTATTGAGCATGCATGAGGATATTTCATGCATGCTATAAGTGTTACATGAAAGCTTTTAAACAAGACTGAAGAGAATTTTTTTAAACAATGTTTAGTTTTCTTTTATTATTACATTTGGATAAGTGAACTGGTTACAAGTTACTTAAAAAAACACCTCAATAGAACATTTACATTTCTCAGAATTATTGAAATGGTTTTAATTTAGAAAAATCCACCATACAGAAATGTAACAAGTTGTGTAGAAGTGCAACCTTTTTTCTGGAACCCTAAATGCAGATGGCATGACCTTTTTGGAAGTGAAAATGTTGCCTAAGTGAAATTGATTAAAGTTCCATAGGGCTGAAGTCTTTATGAAGGGTATCAAGTTAACATTTTGGACAACATGACCCAAACTTTTGGAGGATTTAATTGCTCTATTTTATTTACTGTGTAGCGTAATGGCATTGACAGTTTCAAAGGCAATATATAGACAGTCATGTTTTCAGTCTAGTAAATATGAGTCCATTCTGTACTAAACCAATGAAAATGGGGCAGCAGGGGGCGCTGCAATACTTAGGGACCCACAGAACCTGCAGATTTTGCTACAACCTAACTCAGTTACCTGTACAACACTGCCCTCTAGAGGGAATTTAGGACAATTACGTAATTATTAGACTTAATCAACGGCTTATGAACTTCATCATTTAAGAAGCATGTATATAACCTTGTTTTGTGTGTTATTGATTGGGTTAGTCTTTAAAACCTTCTTTTAACTGTAAGTATATATTCTCTTTGTAGGAAGAGTTTGATGAGATCAAGGCAGTCTGGAACAACCACCGCATCCGGCCAACAAAGAATCCCAATGTACCCAGTGGGATTCCAGACATGATGTTCACTGTGCCAAAACTCTGGGGTTCTGAGGACTTCATTGTTCCACATAATGATTTGGATGTCTGCAAAGAGGCATGCAAATTTCTCTCAGTTATCCCATGCGATGAAGACATATTTGACATATGTAATGTGATCATGTCAGAGTTGGACCTTACCTTTCCTAAAAACAGATCGCAAGCTCAACAGTTGTACCTGAGAATTCGGGAGGCTCTTCATGCTCTCATTTTTAACTGAGAAGCCTATTAAACTGCATAAGTGACATGTGAAACAATTAAGAAAAACCTCCAGACATGTTCTAAGACAACCAAATACACTGCTTTTCATAACAATTTGTCTGGTGAGATTACCGCACTAAAAAAACTGGTCCGATCAATCTTTGTAATTATTTGACACAAAGCCAGATATGTATTCTGTGAATGGCTCAATACACTGCAACTCTGTAGTTCACCTTTCTTTTAAAGTCTTGAAATTGCAGGAATAAGCATACACTTTAATGGTTACCTGTGTTAATTTAGTTAACTCAAAAGCTGCATTTAGTTGATGTTTTTGCTTGTATTAAGGCAATTTGTTTCTTCATAATAAATGGGACAATGCCAAGCTTGGTAAATGTTGGCATGTTGCTTTTTGGCTATTTGTTTTTTATTGCTTATCAAAGCTTATCAATAACACCTCATTAAAAAGTTTCTTTCTACAGAAAGGTTTTTGACAGTCTATCAGTTCATTCTTTAAAGTAAATATCTTTACCTGTGGTTCTTCACTACATGTAGTAGTCAGTGTTGCATAAATTGATAACTGTAAAACAAAAAAAAATATTTTCTTTTTCCAACTCGTAGCTGCACTCATGTTTGTTTGCAGGGATTTGTGCTCCCTTAAATTATGTGACAAAAAGTGTTTAAAGCATCCCATAAAAAATAAGTCTGTGTGCAACGAATGATTTACATTTTTAGTGGTTTTTATTTTAACTGATGTCTGGAAAAAGACAAAATTTCTTGTTAACCATAAAACAAGTAACTTCAGTTGAATAATGTCTTAGTGTTATAAAAATACATGTCATTTAATAGGTCAAAACTGACCCAAACCTCATACACATCAACCCAGTTTTTCACCATATCAGCTTTGTGTGGTTCTTTCTACAATAGCAGATCACAATTCAGTAAATGTAACATCAACATACTGCATAACAGGTAAAATCTCAACAATTGTTTGTGCACAATTAAGATTTCCTGTATCTGGTTCTAAACTTTCTAAAACAAGAACCCAGTAAAGGTGAACCTTGGCAATTTCTAATGCCACTTTAAAGATACTGTCAGTAAGTATGTCAACCATTAAAACTGACATAAAATTCTCCCAAATTAGTTTTTGAACTAGTATTGAACTGGATTTACTGCTTTAAACTAATGTATTTAAACATGAACAAGTCTGTATCATCACTGTCCATATGGAAATATTAACACATTTTAAAAACAGTTGTCTGCTCTGTGGTTTACTCTAACATAGCAGATAACTTAATTTTATACAACAGAACTAGTGAAACTCAATAACAGGCAAAATAGAAGTAACCGTTTCCAACATTAAAAGTGCTTTAGTTTACTTCAAGATTTTAGATTATGTCCATAACCCAAATAGAGCTTTTAAGCACAAGATCAAAGTCATTACGAAGATCTGGGTAGCTTTGGTAGTTGATTGGTAACATCAAATAGCACCCACATGTATGTGCCTGAGGTCGACACTGGAATGTAGACGTCTCTATAAACTGAACAGTGATGGGATGCCCAAACAGAATATCGGCCCCTGTGCAGAAGCGAAGGAATGATTTCAATGTGGTGTTGTCTGATTCCCCTATATATCTCTTCAGATGTCTTGCCACAGTGTTCTGAAGTGCTGTCATCGGTTCAGGGAATTTCAGAAGTTCCTTTACGCGCTTTGGTGTTGGTACACGTTCCTCCGTGATCTCAACAAGCCTCTGTGAACACAAAATATCTGCCAAAGTTTTCAAGCTGGGCTTCCAGCATTCAATAAGAAACATCGGAGTCTGAATTATGGTTTTGTGTCCTAACTGTGACAGTAATCCAGCTATTGTGTCCTCAGAGGCAAGGTAGTGGCAGTCATGTGCATCCAGCACATCCATCAGGTCATCTTTGTCAACAGACTGAAATGATTCCAGTGCAAACTCAAGAACTTTTCTCTCTTCTCTCTTCTTTTGAGACATACTGCAGGAAGCTGTCTGTCACACTGCTGTAACTTGTACCATAGAGCGCTTCTTCCAAAAATGGAAGGGGGAAATGAAGTGGAAAATACCTGACGGTTTTCCATCCCATTACAAGAATGCCAACTGCCTGCCATTCCTGTACTTGATATCCATGCCTAAGGTAAGGTGTCTTCACTTCGGTACCCAATGTGCATTTGCTGTAGAACTCTTCCCAGGATTCTGAAAGGCAATCACGTAAAACACCCGAGCCTTCCCCCTCTTCCTGTTTACCATTGGGAAGTTTTCTTTTGATGTGCACATCTTTGTTCATCATCTCTGGGTCAATTAAGGCTGCCAATAGGTCAGCAAGGCAGTTACCTCTACGCACAATGAGGATGACCTTTGATTTTGATCCCTCACAAGACAAAGTGTCATCCAGTTCAGAAGGATCACCGTAGGATGCCCCAACTATCACTTCACTATCAGTGGAGTTATTAAGCAGCATCTCTTCAGCTTGGGTCGCAAGGATGAAATCTGTTACATGTGCAGCTTGTTGTTCTTCTCCTGTACTTTTATTCACCCTTGTCATTTCTGGGGTTACCTCTTCTGGTATCATTTCTTCAATGTGCAAGCCTATTCCTTGTTCCTCCCCTTCATCTATGATATTGTCATGAAGCATCTGCATATGTACCATTTCTTCACCCGACAGTATCACATCAGATTCTTGCAATGAAGCTAAGTCAATAGTGATGACTTCCTGTCCTGACACCTGATCTTGGCTTAAATCCTGAGCAGCAATTCCTGTGACTTCTGAGGTTGTCGCTGGGGGAGTATAATTCAAGTTGCCCCTGCCTTGAGGATGTTTCTTTGTGTATTTGGTGTAGAGATACAATCTCAGAATCTTAACTTTGTGTTGCTCGTACAATTTCTCTACTGTGCATTCTTCTTCAATCTCATTTTCTGAAAAGTCACACACATAACTAACATGATCCTCTATCTTCAGTGATTTGAAGACCTCTTTTAGAAAAAAAAGTGATTTAGCCATTTCTTTGATCTCTCTAATTGTGGTGCATTTGTCAACACTGACATGCCTCGTTCCACCTCCTTTCACAGTTCATACTTGTTTAAATTTATTTTCGTTTTTGTTGAAATTCATCCATCCAATTTCTAGCCTTCTTGACTCTTTTTTTCCATCTTTATTCCCTTTTAATTTCTCTGAAAATGTTGCTCTTTTAACAGCCCTGCCATCTGCAGCACAGACCTTTGACCTTATTCTTTCAAGGAGATGACCACTCCTGGATGTTTGTGGATCTGAACGATGAGTGTTGCGACAATAGGCAACAGCTGCCAATCTGTCTCCATAAAGTGGGATGTACTTTGACAGATCCTGATTGGACATCAGTGGAACAACTGAAGAATCAATCTGCAAAAGTGACATCAACAGTTTTGTTTTTTTATTAAAGACAACTTAGGATATTAATAATTTTTCATTTTTAACCAACACAGAAAAAATGTGAAAGTTGTTCTATGCAATTGCTAAAAAGCAATGAAAGACTTTAGAAATATATTAGAAATATTTTGTGCAACAGTATTAAATTTCCCTTTGGGATTTTTAAAGTATTTCTGAATTGAATTGAACCAACAACGTCTCTGATGGATTTGTGTTGTTGCTTTTGAGATTATACTTCCTGTGAACATTATTGATAAGGAACAAGGTAAACAATTACCATAAAAATGTTTTAATAAAAACGAAAAGAAAATCCATGAAGTAATCATATAAACTTTATATTCCAGTGACGTGCGGTGAGGTTCATGGTTGGTGAGGCACAGAGTCAGATTTACAGATATATAAATCCAAAAGGGTAGCTTATTCAATTGGCTACTGGTTATTTCATATCTCATCAGCGTTCTTCTCTGTCTCTCTCTCTGTCTCTCTCTGTCTCTCTCTGTCTCTCTCTCTCTCTCTCTCTCTC
>NC_051438.1:2810295-2820114 GCF_001649575.2 Kryptolebias marmoratus
TTATATTTCCATACATGAGAAAAGTAACGTTAGTTTACCGCTCCGCACCTCATCATCACCTATCTTCTCTTCTACAACAAAACGGAAAACTAGTTCTTCTTCTGTACAATAGTACAACAAAGGGAGTAGGCGCCCCCTTTGTGGTGATACCTACTCATCTCTAGGAACCAAACAGCATAATGACTGTTACAACGTCCTTGTTATATTCTCATCTTTTGGGTTACAATAGGATCTCTGTTCACCTTAAGTAAGACTTTGGGTGTGATTGTGAAGGTGAATAAAAAACAATATGTTTTTACTTAATCAGACTATATTTATAAAATTTTATATTGAAGAAAATTATTAATTTTATAGTTTCGACAATAGGGTTAAGAGTAGCTTACCTTGTCATTTTTTAGTTTTGCTAATATTTCTTTTCCAATTCCACGGTTCAGAAGATACTGGAAAAAGCTGTTGTCTTATTTCTCCATTTTGTAAGTAGCCTTCAGAAAAATCCAAATCTTTCAATTAAAAGATATGACAATCAAATGACTCTGTAATTTAAAAAATGTAACTAAATGTAACAACCGCGAGAGAAAAAAGTATTCTCATGAATCGTTGTTTCACTTGAAGGGGAATGCATTTGAGTGAAAGGAGAGAAGACAAACTGCCTTCAGGTAATGTATGAGCACACTATATATATATATACAGTCACTATTTATGCAGTTATGAATACTGACCTGAAATATTAAGCTACCTACTGCACATCAAGACTAAACCTATATTACAACTGAAAATAAGAACTATAACTATAAAAACAGCTGATATGTATCCATACAGTAAAGGTATGCCCAAAAAAATTAATCACGACCACACGCAAAAATATGCAGCGCAGCTCTGTTGTTGCCATGAAAATGTGTAGGCCTAAACAAAAATCTAAACTCTAAAAACTAAGCTGTTTGACATTGTTTGCTTGAACAGCACGTCTTTTCTCCAAGTTTTACTGGTCCTATCTCGGTCATCCACGGGCGCATAAAGGTAGAGGAAGTTTTCTGATGTGGCTGGACCAGAGAGCGCATGTTTTGCTAATCATTAGCCTAGCTCGTATAGTAGCCAACCTATTACATTTAGCATTATCAACAACATGTCCGACTAGCAGCACTAATAACTTTAGGACTTGACCGTCCCCATGACAATAGTAAATAACAAAGCTACTCCAGAATACAAAATCACACAGTAATAATTACCTCTACTCAACACCTGTCCAGTAAGGAGTCCATCTGCACAGTAGACAACTTGACAACTATCCCGCTAACTTGAACTATCTCGTGGCCACGAATTAACTGTCTTCGATTATCTCATGGCCACGATTTAGCATCTCGTGGCCATGAGATAATTAATTCGTGGCCACGATTTAGTTTGCCTGATTTTTTTTTTCATCCAATGTCACCGCAGGGGCTCCGTAGTTACCACTGAACAAACTACAGTTTCATGAAGTACGATAATAAACAATTCCTTAAAAGTTCTCATTGAAATTTTAAAAACGTTCTCTAAATTTCTCATGTTTCTTTTAAGTAAAGAAACAAAAGAAAAAGAAAAAATTGATTTTTCTATTAAATTAAATGTACTTGACGTTGATGTCTTCTTTTTTTAATAAGTAAAACAGTACATATTGTGTATAAAAGTGATGGACAATATATTTAGGATTTGTACTTATTTAACTGAATATTTTAAAGAGAGTTTCTACTCTTGAATAGCAACATGAAGTGCAGCAGGGAGTCAGGATCAAACGCTTTTCAACACCTTTGGACCTGTTTCTGATCTTACTTTTTTTTTTCCCCAGGAGATCAAGGCCCAGGATAGGGACTTGGGGGGTTCATGGTCCATTCCCAGTCCTTATCCTCTGTCAGGTCTTATTGAAGATGGAGGAGATGTTGCCCTCCCACTTCAAGTCTTGGGAGATAGTGTGTGTTTTTTACTCATTTTTTGTCTTGCCACCGTTGATATTCCTCTCTCCTACAGCCTGATCAATATGACCAAATATGCAAATTAGGCAATGACGTCATCTAACGACTTCTAGCAGCTCAAATCTCACTCCAAGCTCAGATCAAAACTTGAGAGCCCTAATCTTACGCAACTATGATATGTGTTTAATTCAAATTAATTTATCAGAATTCAGGAAAATCATGTTGAATCTATGATGTTTGTGTGTATTTCTGGGAGTGGGTTTTTTGCATGATGTTTTAAAGACATGATCAGCTGATGAATAGATAAGCTATGTCTGTTAAAACTTTTTATATACAACTGTATATATTTGGGCAGACAGAATTAAACACAGATAATGTAATACTTCAAATGTGAATGTGTGTGTGTATGTGGTTGGGGGGCAGGGGGTGAAAGGATGGGGGGATGCAGTGGTGCCCGCTTCACGCTATGTTGTCCCACATTGACATTCCCAAATGTTGGCAATTATGGGGAGGGGACACGCTAAGCAGGGAAACTTTGGAGGAGAGGATATATGGGATGATGGTGTTGAACACCAAACTGAAGTCTACAAACAGGATCCTGACCAAGGTCCCTGGGTACTCAAGGTGTGGATGGATGTGAGGTGTGAAGGGAGTTGTTGGTGCTGGACTGAGGTTGGTGATGGGTGACGATGTGTTCTTCTAAAACCTGCAGTAGCAGATATGTGGGTGTAGATTCTCAGCCATCCAAGACAGGGCAAATCCAAAAAGGTTTCAGAAAATAAAGCAACCGGACCACTATTCTGTAGTTGAAGATGATTCACTTCTCATCCAGAAAGCTTTCTTAGTTATTTTAGAAAGCTCCTCAATCAGTTCCTGAATGGGAAGCGATTTGTTTTAAATTACTGAATAGAAGTCCAGTTGCTTTGTTTTCTAAAACCTTTTTGGGGGTTGCAGTAGAAGATATTGAGATATTTGGGGATCAGCAGGAGGGGGTGGTCTTCTGGAGCTGTAGACTCAGAGTCAGAGTCATTGGCTGAAAACCTGTTTCTTGGCTTTTCAGAGTAGCTTATTATGGCTGATCTGATCTCTTCTGACAGTGAGAGCCTGTTCACATTTGTCATTAACTTTAGTCTTTAGATATCCAATTGTGATTGGATAGGATTAAATACAGAACTGAATTTTCTCAGTGAAACTATTATCATTCATACCACCTTCGGATGTAGTCTAAACCCTTTTTATCCACATATGGTTGGCAGTCTGAACAGCAGTCCATCCTGATCCTCAATGTAGAACCTCCTACTGAACTGAGGTGACACTACACAAACAGCAAACTGGATGTCTTGGGCTAAAGAAGAAAAAAAAAATGCTTGGCTTCTTAAAAATGTTTAAGCAGCAGTCCATAAAAATGTTGTGAAGATACAGGGGGCAGTGTGTTGAGAAACCTTTATTTTGTAATAACTGACAGAAAAGTCTCAGTTCAAACTGAACACGAACTGATTGCTACATAAAATTTATTCTTTTACTTGTCATGGCATCAAGAGGCCCCTGAAACGCAAATGACTGTGGCTCTCAAGCACCTTGGGGTGGGGGGAGAATGAGAGGTCATTAACGACCCTTGGGAGAGGGGAAGGACAGTGATTTACATGTGAGTCAACACCTCACAAATGAAGAACCCAGTGGTTTATAAATTGTTTTCAACTGAGAAAACTCAAATGAGAAGTAAAATATTTTTGAGAATCACAAAATAAGTGCAGTTGGCTTTAGTTAAACTTACTAGAATCAACATGAATTTTCAAGGTATTTGAAGAAAAAATAATTTATAATTTTTCGTTTTTTAATGATTTAAACAACCAAGAGCTCTTAAAAGATTTTCTGATTCTGTTCTTTTCACCAACATTACTATAAAATTATCTCCAGTCTGCTAAAGTAACTGAGCATCACTTTTTTTAAAACTGCGTGTACCTCCACGATGGTACTGCATCCAAGACTTTCACAATTGAATGACTCTGGTGAAAGCACTTTATAATGGGAGTTAAAGAGTAGTATAAGTACAACAAATACATTTCTGGTGGTTTCAATGAAAATCTGTCCAGCAGTTCATTAGATATTTTTTAACAAACAAACTGGCTTTTACTGTTGGCATTTGCCCTCACATTTAAGAAAAGATGGCACACAAAGTGAAGTGTTCAGAGGATGGAGATGACGCTCAAACACAACCACACCAAATTTTAGCTAAATATCTGTAAACTGGATTAGAACAGTTTTTGTGTTAGCTAAGGTTGATTAGTTGTGGTGGCCATATTGAATTGGGTTGACTACAAAATTTAATAGGTTGTAGATGTACATCTTATGATTACTTTCTGGAAGTTTCATTAAAACCATCCAGTGGTTCATTTGAGACAAGGTTGACTAATTAATTAATAATTTTAATATTATTATTTACTTATTATTAATGGCAAAGTTTTAAAAGCCGATCCTATGCAATCAGAGTATAAATTGAGCAAAATTTTCAGCTACCACCACACCAAGATTTGGCTCAATAGCTATGAAATTGCCTGTGTTGTAGCCATTTTTGCATTTTATAAGGTGGGTTGGCTGTGGCGGCCATCTTGAATTGGGTTGAGTCAAACAAGAGGAAAACACAGTGTGGATGACTGAGTGTTGAATGACTTCTAGAGTTTACTGAGGAAGCTGAAACTGAGTTGTCAAAGAAGCTAAAAGAAGCAGTATGGATGCTAAAAGCTAAAAAGGAGCAAAACAGTAGAACAAAAACCTGAGCAGAGCAGAAGCTGAAGGTAAGAGTAGCAAAAGACTAGCAAACCCCTAAAAGTAACAAAACATCCAAAACAAGCAAAAGGTTAGCTAAAAGTAGTAAAATACAAGCTAAAAATAGAACAATTGCTAAAAGTAGCAAAGTAATATTAGTAGTATTAGGATTAGCAGAATTAGCTTTAGTATTAGTATCAAGTCTGCTGAAGTACATCTAAACATTATTTTTAAACTAAAAAATTTTTTTTTTCAAAGTAAAAATAATGTTTTTGTCATAGCACCCCTTTTTTGAATGAGTTGACTATTTTGATAAGTAAACAGCTAAAATAGCAGAAAAAGTTAGATGCCGAAAAAAATAAAAACCGGACTGGTTCGGAGTGACTCAGTTGCTGCTCATGTTGGGACTTTGTCTACTCTAGGATGCAGGATTCTTTTTGGTGAACTTTTTGTAATGACTCCAGGTAACATGGAACGTGTCAGCTCAGACCTGTTTTCACCCTTTTTTCCGGGCCGGGTGGTAAAACCCTCCCTATGAGGGTCCCTCACCCCACCCCACCTCACCTCCTCCTCCTCTCTCCTCCGGCCAGACACGCTTCAGGTGCGGCGGACGGCACAGCTCATCCGAACCAAGTTCAGAACCACGACGGAAAAGAACATGGCAGAAAAGCAGACCCAGGTGAGTTCTTTCCTCCTGTTGAAGCTCGGCTCGGCTGAGCCCGTTAGTCCGTCTGTTACCGGAGCTCCGACTCGTCTTTCTCACGGTAACTTGGTGCGTCCTCGTCACGCAACTGGGAAGAGTTGAAAGTGCTCGCATTTTGGTTAAAGTGCTCGAAAGTGTAACTTAATTAAGTCTGTCCAACATATCTGCGCCTACCTGCCTACCCGTACCCATTTCGAGTAACAGACACATTGGTGAAGTTACTTTTATGTTGGATATTTTAGATATCAAGCGGCGTCTTCCAGCCGTTGGCCCCGCAGCCAGTGTTGCCATTGCCAGTGTTTAAGTATTAAACCCGCGGCTTAAAATGATGGTAGTTTGAGGAAAATTATCGTACAGGCTTGTTTTTTTATTTTAAAGTGGCTCAGAATCATATCCTTTAATAGCACATTATTATAGATGGTATAGTCAATTACGCATTTTTATCTGAAAATAATCTTAACAAAACGTCGGAAGAAAGCGCCTCCTGCAGAACAGCGCCTCCACTGGTGAGGAGGACAGGGTGCGCCACCGGCCTGAACTCCTAAATATTTCACGTATTTTGTTTATATACTAGGAATTACCATCAACAAACTGACATGAAGCCACTGCTAAATGCCTCTGATAATTAAAACACTTGCCATATGTTACAGTTTGATTAGGAATCACAGCCCAGTGACATTTTGCACACAACTATTAAGAGCAAACAACATCGCCAACTACTGGAATATGTAATTCGTCATAAAACTTAAATGCAAAATAGGTATAACATTGCAGTGCACAAAACAGTACACTGCAGTAAATATGTCTAAAATTAGAAATAAAGTTTCCTCTGTAAATTCTTGTTTTGTTTTTTTCTTCCCTCGTACAAGGTCTGTATTAAAATAGATAGCAGGTTTGTCCAAAGTTATATAATAGGTTAGAATATTAAATCATTCCTTCATTTGACTGTAACAATCGATCAATAATTGTATCCCGTCCTAAGTCGTAATAAACACAGGCATCAGTACAGAAAAAGTGTGAATTTAGATTTTTGCCATAATTGAGATTAGTGGGAAAATGAGTTCATAAAAACACCATCTAGGAATCTGACTAACTAAAATAACATAATCTTCATTATCTACCTTTTTAAATGGAATTTTTCTAAGATTTATGCCTTCAGAAATAAGTTTTTATTTTCAATCCTATTAACTTCCTTTAAAATGGACTGTTTTTCTCTGCCATAGCGCTGGGGAATTCCTTTGAAGAACATGTGATGTCGTTGTTAACCTTGGGTATTCCACCATTTAAAATTAGTGGCTCAGAATCCCAAAATAAAAACATTTCTTCAAACTGGTACTCTTGGTAACAAATCTCACTTGTTGCTATCTAAGCGACAAATTGCCAAACTTTGAAAAACTTTATATAATTTTGAAGTTTAAGATGGAGAATCTAAAAAATAGTAATTCTTCAAAATGAAAAAAATTCCCTCATTGACTCACTTTGCCAGAGAGATTAAACATATTAAGAGCAGAGGAGATGTCAGCTGGATAGTAAAACAGATTTTCTTTTTTTAGTAAAACAAAAAAAAAATCATGGCTTTGCTGACATTTTAACATACAGGTGCTGGTCATAAAATTAGAATATCATGAAAAAGTAGATTGATTTCAGTAATTCCATTTAAAAAGTGTCAAAGTCAGCAGTCTTCCCCATGATTGTGTAGCCTATAGAACTAGACTGAAAGACCATTTAAAGGCCTTTGCAGGTGGTTTGAGTTAATTAGCTGATTAGAGTGTGGTACCAGGTGCCATCAATTTTGAACCTTTTCACAAGATTCTAATTTTCTGATATGATGAATTTGAGATTTTCATTTGTTGTCATTTGTAATCATCAAAATTTAACGAAATAAACATTTGAAATATATGAGTTTGTATGTAATGTATGAATATAATATACAAGTTTCACTTTTTAAATGGAATTACTGAAATCAATCTACTTTTTCATGATATTCTAATTTTATGACCAGCACCTGTATGTGTATTAAAAGAGTCAGTAAACACCTCTAATAGGAATCATTAGGCCAGCAGCTTCCTGAAGATTTTGTAGAATTTGGATAGGAAACAGTCTGGAACTGGGCTTTTACCATTTTGTAGAGATTTGACTGCAGTCTTGAGATCTATTACTGTGACAGGATGTCCCAGTTTCTTGGCCAGATTCGGATCAAGAGCAGGAGTGTTAATGCCACAAAAGATGATCATGGGTCTCATTTATAAAACTGGCGTACACACAAAACGGGGCCTGAAACTTGCGTACGTCACTTTCCACACAAAGTTTGTGATCTATAAAACACAACTTGATGTAAAAATGTGCATCCCCTCACACAAACTCTGAGCCATGCGTACCATATACGCTTGTTTTGGAGACAGGAGACACCGGCGACACAGATGGTGAAGTGGGGAATTGAAGCCACACTGCATCATGATTCCTCTGATATTTAATTTCACTACATAATTAAGCTTTAATCTTAAGTCGACTTTATCATAAGCTTTCAAAACAGCAGTATTATTTATGCTTCCGCTGGTGAGCCATAAGTTTCTTCCCCATCACATTCCTCTCTCTGGATGATCACCAGGGTGATGTCTACCACAGATTAACACGCAAAGGGACAGTGCCCAGAGCTGAGATGACGTGCACTTTAATTCTGTGCGCGCTCCCTCACAGGGGCGTGCCTGATCGCTTTTGGCCATAACACCGGCCATCCTTCTTTCAAAAGATGTCAGTTCTTTACGCACTTATGGTTGACATCCTCTGGCGGTGGCCGGTTAGTCGCTTTTTTGGCTCCACTTTTTCTTCATGGAGTGAAGGAAATAAGAGTACGGCAAACCATAGCAACCACCAACATATGCAAATATAACAGAAAAAATTACAGAATAACTGAAAAGTACATGGTTTATGTTATTTTAAGTTATATTAAGTGGCAACCACAGCCCCCCCAGGGGGCTGCAGCGACGAGCCCATAGGCTATGCCGGCAACTGGCCCTGCTTGAGCAGACCCATGCATGGACACAGAGATCCGAACCCCAAGGGTACACCACGTCCCAGCAGAGGCCCGTCAAAGCGCTCAGACCCCGTCATGCAGTCACCAGGGCGAGCTGGCACAAAACCAAGCACCTGGCCTCGGACACCAAGATCCACCAACGCATCAGCAGGCAGAGGCACCACCCACCAGCAGGGAGTGTGAAGAACCCATTAGTGGAGTACCCAAGATAATCCAGGAGAGGGGGCAGCCAAGACCAAACCTGACAGATAAAGAGGCACACACAGACACAATCACACGTTCCCACTCTCATGCATACACACATACATTCACACTCATTTACCCAACAAAGACACACACAAAAATGGACGTCATACACCAGGGGTGGCCAATCCTGGTCCTCGAGGGCCACTCTCCTGCATGTTTTACTTGTTTCCCTGCTCAAACACAACTGATTCAGCGGTTAAATTACCTCTTCTTGTTCTACAGAAACCTGTTAATCACCCATTGATTCAAATCAGGAGTGTTGGAGTAGAGAAACAAGGAAAACATGCAGGATAGTGGCCCTCAAGGACCAGGATTGGCCACCTCTGCCATACACCCACACGCACCCCCCATGCACACTCTATACTGCAGTTCCAGATAACGCCTCCCCATAGGGGCAAACCCGCCTTGGGACCCAGGAGGTGGTTCCCTTCATTCTGGGGTGCAGTAGAGCAGACCATCAACCTGGACAAGGGCCAGGCACCTCCCAAACGACCCCGGCCTAGACGCTGGCCCCGACCCCATCAGGAGATGGGGCTAGGAAAAGTCCACACAGTCCAACAAGGAAGAAACAGTCTCAACTCCCCAGCGAGCTCCAATCCCACTCCCATGGACCTCCCAACCTCCACAAGCCCCGACACGAGCTCCCCCACAAGGCCACCCCCAACCAGCACACAAACACTAACACACGCCCCCAAACACAGGCGCCACAAATCTCCCATCCTTAGGGGGGCACCTTTGCAAGAGATCTTCACCCCCAGAGAGCCAACAAGAACACACCCACACAGCACAAGCCCCACACACAGCGAACACCCCACGTCACATCCCACCCCCTCAACACACAGTGCGCCACAGCGGCAGCAAGGCAACGGCCCCGTGCAACAAGACGCCATCCCCCGCATGCAAACGCAACTGAGCAGACGACACTGAGCCACACAACCAGGGGCGTAACTTTGGGTTCAACATTGGGGGGGTTAGGCTCTCTGCCTATTTATGTATTTATTAAATCATTTACTTTTCTAAAAGGATTCAGGAGATTTTGGGTTAACAGTATAAGAAATACATAGTAATGCTTTTACTATGTTTTTACTTCACTTTTTTTGCATTTACTTTGCACCTTCAACAAT
>NC_051438.1:2820214-2852755 GCF_001649575.2 Kryptolebias marmoratus
GGCATAGAGTTATTAAACCATCAGCTAACTTAACAATACATATAGGCCTACCTCATTTTGTTTTTTCCTCTTTTTATAAGGGGGTGTTGTCGACCAACATTGGAAAACTGTTGGTTGTCCGCTTTTTGGCGCTCTTTTCATTTTTTTGGCTACACTCATTCATCAGCAGCTGCTTCCACAAACAAACGGTTAACGCCGCTGCTTGGTAGAGAAAGCTGTTGGGTGATACCAAGTTTTTGCAGGGGGGAGGGGGGGTACATTACCAGATGAGTAAACATGCTACTATTTTACCCCAAATTGATCATGAATAAAGAAAATTACCATGTTATTCATGTAAGATGTTTTTTGTAAATGGAAATGATGTGATTTTATTGGGGGGGTTATAGTGATTGGATCAGGTTATTGGGGGGGTCATAACCCCCCTATCCCCCCCGCAAATTACGCGGATGCACACAACCACACCAGACCCCCCAACCCAGCACCTGAGGACAGGAGAACATCATTAGTAACTTTCACCAGTGCTGTTTCTGTGCTATGATGAGCTCTAAACTTTGACTGAAACTCCTCAAACTGATTATTTCTGTCTAGACATTCATTACAGACAAATTAAAATAAGAATATTAATTACGGGAAATACCTCTTTGAACGGTCTGGTTGGGATGGGATCCAGCAGACATGTTGATGGTTTGGATGAACCTCAACAGGATAAAAACAGTCCAAACACAAATCAGGATCTAGTGACACTTCTAAAGCTGCCTCATCTGACAGAGAATTAGATACAACAGTTGGGAAGATGGTGTGAATTATTTCTCTAATTGAAATAATTTTATTTATAAAGAATCTCATGAAATCATCCCTACTTAGAGTTATAGAGATACATGGCTCAAAGAGAGAACTTTTCATTAGTTTAGCTATAGTACTAAACAAACCTGCGGTTGTTCTTATTCTCTTCTATTAAAGATGAATAATATACAGTTCTAGCTTCATGAAGGGCTTTCTTGTATTCTATCAGGCTATTTCTCCAGGTAAAATAAAATTATTCAATGTTAGTGGAGCACCATTTTCTTTCCAACTTTCTAGATGCATGTTTTAATGTAACTCTGAATTATGCCTATGGCTGGTGGACAAAATTTTTAATTTCCAACCCTGATTATAACTAATAATTGGTTTAGCATTAATTAAAAATCCTGACTGAAAAATAGCAGCTACTCTTCCACCTCAGCCTGTTCTAGGAACTTGAAAAGTTGGATAATTAGCAGAAGTGGATTGATTTATACCAGTGGTTTCCAATCCTGGTCCTTGAGGGCCACTATCCTGCATGTTTTACTTGTTTCTCTGCTCCAACACACCTGATTTGAATCAATGGGTGATTAACAGTCTTCTGCAGAACATAAAGAGGTAGTTTAACCACTGAATCAGGTGTGTTGGAGCAGGGAAACAAGTAACACATGCAGGATAGTGGCCCTCGAGGACCAGGATTGTAAACCCCTGATTTATACTAACAAAACACTCCTTTTGTAGCCAGGTTTCTGTAAGACGAAATAAATCTATATTAGGCCTGTCGCGATAAACGATAAATCAATTAATCGCACAATAAATTAAAATGAGGTCAATAATTTTCATTTATCAGCGTTATCGTTTCTTCGTGTCTCTGTCTTTTGATTGAAGACACTGGAGGACAAAAGGCTCAGCTCCGATGCTCTTCACTGACCCCTCCCTTTCTCTTAGCATTGGGGTGTGTAGCATATCGTGTCAGGTCGCCAGCCAAGGTGCATAGTCTTGTACATCCGCAGGGGGAAGGCGGTGGGGGCGCAAGTTTCAGTTGTGCTACCGAATCTTGGCGCTATTTGTGTAAACAACGGAAGTGCTATGGACAACGTTGGCCCTGTGTTGTTGCTGTTTTTAAACTTATGGGGATTCTCCTGAGACTTCAGGAAGAGAGGCGCAGTGGAAGAAATGCTCTGGGTGCAGCGATTGTTGCGCGGAGTAGGACAGCTGTTATCCGCCGGAGATTTCATGCTTTACAGCACCTTCAGCTGGGGGACAGACAGCATAAACGTTGCAGGTTAAGCCAACGCTGTTGTCTGTTGTTTTTTTCTTCGCTCTTTATGCTTGCATCTGGTCACACCCACGACCAATGAGTGAACAGGAGCTAAGCTTGCGTCACCCACAAAAGCAGGGCTGGCTCAGCTGGCCCTACTCCGAAGCACGGACCAAAACAGCAGGGACCGGCCTTGAAAAAATGCCGGTAGAAATGTGTGCAAAGCAAGCCGAGTAGAGTAGAGCCGGGACCTTTAGAGACGGTGGAAAAGGGGCATTACAGACACTTAGTCGAGAGGGATCTTATGTTCAAAAATCAACATTTAATGATTTTATTTGTTTGTTCTGGTAAAGTAACTGTGCTTATTTGTCTAAGATTTTTGTAATTTCTTTTATTTAAAGAGTTTTGATTTATTTAATTTGGGCCGTGGGCAAGCTGACATTGTTTCAACGGTGGTTTGGGTGGGTAACAGAGGAGAAGCAGCAGAGAGGTGTGTAAGACTACAACTCTGCTTCCTGGACTGGACCCTGGGTTGTCAATATTTTGGATGACTAATAAAATCAACCAAATTCCTAGAAAGAAGAGCAACTCCATCCAAAGTGGGATGGATGCCTTTCTCTGCATCAGACCAGGTTTTGCCCAAAAAGCACTCTGATTATCTGATTAGCCCATCTTGTTTTCAGGACACCACCTGGACAGACAGCGGTTGAATGATGACATATGACTAAACATGTCATTGTTGGTCAGGTTGGGGAAGGGGCAGAGAAAACTATGGAGTCCGACATAGTTTTTGAAAAGTTACACACCGAAGCAACATTCATTTTAGTGACCTCCGTTAGATCTTCTGATGTTTAAAACTAGTGCATGTTTCCTGATGATTGCTAAATGTGCTGTCATTAAATTGTTGGTGTTTTGTTCATCTAAGGTGCTGAACGTTGAGCGAGTTCAGGCTCTGGAACACTGGCTGAAAACCACCAACACAAAGCTGATACAAGTTAACGGCCAGAGGAAGTATGGAGGGCCACCTGATGGTAAGATCCTGATAGCTGATAAAGATGCCTTTAAACACAGTGGCACTGAGAAATAATATTGAATGGTTCTGGGTTCCAGAACTCTGAACAGTTTGGGTTACCGAACCACAACCTGCCTTTGTACTGCATGTTGAAAGAAATAGTTAATCTCTGGTGAGAAGGGATATCGTTCCAGATCAGTCTAGAAAGCTGGAGAATTATTTTTATTTTCCTTTCATGAGAAAATACTTTTTTTTTCAATAAACTGTAAAGGGACCAACAATTTTACCTGCATCTGTATGTATGATCGCACCTGTAATGCACCCTGAATCTTATCATATGAAGATATGAAGTAAATAACCACCAAGCCTTCTTTCTCCTTCATGGGTAGCGTGGGATGGTCCCATCCCAGAAGCTCGCTGCGAGGTCTTCATCAGCCACATCCCACGCGACACCTATGAGGATGTGCTGATCCCTCTGTTCAGCTCAGTGGGGCCACTGTGGGAGTTTCGTCTCATGATGAACTTCAGCGGTCAAAACCGAGGCTTTGCTTACGCCAAATACGGCACAGCAGCCCTAGCTACCGAGGCCATCCGTGTGCTACACGGCTTCATCCTGGAGCCTGGCTGCTACCTCAGCGTCCGCCGCAGCACAGAGAAAAGACATCTTTGTATTGGACATCTGCCGGCTGCCACCAGGCAAGAAGACCTACTCCAGGTACAGTTGGTTTATGATGATTTTGGACCAATCCTGCCAGTGTTGTTGAGCCATATACTGAAAACAACAATACCTGATGAGAGGAAATTTAAACTGCTGTTGGAATCAAGTCTGGACTACTGGAATAAATTGATAACTTTGATCTATAGGGGGTGCTATGAAATAAGAAAATTGGTTATGCAAATATGGCATATCGGATCTTCATGAAAATTTGCACAGAAGCCTCAGGACATGGCCTTGAGGTCAGACCCAACAGGTCATAATGCCCAAAGAAAGTGGACGTGGCTTATTACAACTCAAAGGGGAAAAAAAATAAATAAATCATGAAATCTGTCAAAATAAAGCATTTACTGTATATACAAATCTGTCTACAATAAATAAACAGCTTTGTTCTAAATGTTTGCTCACAGGTTATGCGTATGCTGGCCGAAGGAGTGGAGAGAGTTTCCCTCAAAGCTGAACCTGGTATCAAGGGAGTGTCTGCTATTGTTGCCTTCACATCCCATCATGCTGCTTCTATGGCCAAGAAGGTGCTGGTGGAAGGTAGGAGAACTCTGCTGGCAATGAGCCCTGTGTTACTGCCAGACCTTACCCAACAATAACAATTTTGCAGACATTGAGCTATAGTTTGGTGTAGTATTAGCTGAGGTATTCCCAACACCAGGCCATTTGATGAGGTTGGTTTGGTGCTCCCCCTAGTAGAAGCAGTATAAACTATTAGTTTTCTTGGAATACACCACCAAACTTCACTTCCTCTTCTCTCCATTATACTAATTGTATAAGTATATAACTTTTCCCATCATTTTTTGGGAAGTTGAAGTTTGATTTTACCTGATAAGGCCTCCTGCTGTCTAACTCAGTTGTACAGCGCCCCCTCCTGCAGGTGGTACCCTAGGTGACTGCGTTCCCAGCCCTGGTCCTGGTGACCCACTGCCCTGCATGCTTTAGATGTTTTCCTGCTCTAACACACCTGATTCAAATAATTAAATATTCTATTCTGAATGTCATCACATTTTGCAGAGGCCTGTCTATGACTTATTGATTTCAGTCAGGTGTGTTAAGGCAGGGAAACAGTTAAAACACGAAGAACACTAGGTCACGAGGACCAGCGTTGGGGACCTCTGGTGCAGTAACAGATTGCATCAGATCACATGATCACATAATGTTATTTTCAAGATTCAACTTGGTCATTTCTCAGCATAAGATGAAGGTCTAAAACTTTTTTCAAGGAATGCCAGGCCTTTAATTGAGACAATTTTCAAAATGATATTTTCTTCTGTCTGGGACAGAGATATAAAGGAAATGAAATTAAATAAAAACAAATGCAATAATTTGCAGATCTCATAAACCCAAATCATTTATCCATAATGGAATATAGTAAACATTTCAAGTAGTTTTGAATTTGATGGCAGTTGCATATCTCAGAAAAATTAGGACAGAAGCAATAAAAAGCTATAAAATAAATCAGCCTAGAGTTCATAAAAAAATGTCAAAAGATTTTAAAATCTACAGAAGTCTCTCCTTAAGGAACAAGACAGAGTCAATATTGGATGTCTGTGACCTTCTGACTGTCAGGCAGCACTGCAATAAAAACAGGTCTGATTCTGTTATGAACATCACTGCATGGGCTCAGTAACACTTACAACAATCATTGTCTGTATTTGTGTCATCTACAAATGCTGCTTAAAGCTCTATCAGGCAAAAAGGAAGACAGACGTGAACACCATCCACAAACTCTGTTCTCTTCCCTGGACCAAAGCTCATTTAAAATAAACTGAGGCAAAGAGGAGAACTGTTCTGAGGTCAGATGAATCAAAATTTGAATTTTTTTATGAAAACCACAGTACTCCGTACTAAAGATGAGAGAGACCATCTGGCCTGTTATCAACCCTCAGTTCATAAGCCTGCCTCTCTGATGGCATGGGTAGCTAATACATCTGGAAAGGAACCATTAATACAGAAATATACACACACACACACATATATCCAGATTATGTCTTTTTTAGGGAAAGCCTTGCATATTTCAGCAAGGCAATCTAAACCACAGACTGCATCCATTCCAGCAGCAGAGCTTCATAGCAGAAGAGTCCAACTGCTGAACTGACCTGCCTGCAGTCCAGACCTCACCGACTGAAAGCATGTGATTCATCATGAAATAGAAAAATTCAGCAAAGAAGACCCAGGACTGTAGATACATCAGACAGGAATGAGACAACCTCCAGCAGCTGCTCTCCTCAGCTCCTAGATGTTTGGACTGTTGTTAAAAGAAGAGATGCTTCACAGTGGGAAACACGGAGCTGTCCCAACAATTTTGAGTCAGACATCAAATTCAAAATGAGATTTTTACTTTGTTCTTTTGTGAATAAAATATGAGTTTGAGATTTGCAGATCATTACATTTTGTTATTTACATTTCACACAACATCCCAACTTTTCTGAATTGAGGTCATTTGTCATAGTTGGCTTTCAAAGAGCACAAAGTTTTTACTAAATATCTGTAAAATTAACTGAGGTATAGCTATTTTTTGTGTTTTACTAATTAGCTGTGGCAGCCATCTTGAATTGGGTACTTTCTGAGAGTTTATCTTCATTCTGCCTATTGGTTCAGACGATTATTAACATGGCCTACATTTCATGGTGGTGGGTGATACTAAATGATAGTCAGGCTCAGCTTCTTACTGTTGTATTTCTTTGTTCAGAGTTTAAGAAGTCGTTTTCCCTGGACGTGTCCATCAAGTGGCTGTCGGTGGAGAGGTCGAACACAGAAGAGCTGTGGTGTAAGCAGAAAGTGCCAAGGAGTCTGCTGCCTCAGAAGATTTCACAGCCCTCAGCCCTGCCTCCACACCTGGCCCATTCTCCACTTGTCCCCCAGAGGTTCTGCAGAACAGTAGGGGGACCTACATCCTTGCTGCACCCTCAACTCTCCTCCTCAGCCCAGGCGTTTGCAGAATCCCCAGTGATGCTCCTCCGTAAGATGTGCGAGGCCTCTGGGCTGGGCCTGCCGGTCTTCGAGGTGTTCTGCAGCCACACCGGACCAGATGGGTTCCTGAACGTCACCTACAAGGTGCATGTTCCTGGGATGAACGCATCATTCCAGGGGATGGGAACCATCCTACCGGGACCCAATCCCAGCACCACTCTGCAGGAGGCTAAGAAAACCGTTGCCCAGCAGGTCCTGCAAAGGGTTTTCAACACGCAGCTGACCGTCTGAACCAGTGACCCGCTTCTGCTGCACTCATCTCTTTTGTTGTTCCAAAAGTCAAAGTTTTTAAATTGTTTGTCTGGTGTGTGTTTTTTTTTTTTTAATGGTGTTCAGAGTTCCTCATTTTTATTAAAATGAGATTTGAAAAACAATGGAGTGTTGCCATTTCTTTTAATAAAAGCGAGGAGACATTAGGTCTCAGTGGTTAAATTACCTCTTCATGTTCTGCAGAAGCCTGTTAATCACCCATTGATTCAAATGGGGTGTGTTGGAGCAGAGAAACAAGTAAAACATGCAGGATAGTGGCCCTCGAGGACCAGGATTGGAGACCCCTGACAAAGACACCATCTCATTATCATTCACACCAACAACACAGACCCCCCTCCACAACCCTGTCTTTCTCAATAAGCTCTGTAAGATCAAGATGCAAAAAGCCACAGGTCTGGATAGCATCACCGTCAGGCTCCTGAAGCATTGCACAGATCAACTGTGCAGCATATTTAATCTGAGCCTGACACTAAGGAGGATACTACAGCTGTAGAAGACTTCCTGTGTAGTACTAGTGCAAAAGACTGCACACCTGAAGGACCTGATTTCACATTTGATGAAGACCCTGGAGAGGCTGGTCACAGAGCTTGTGGAAGAGAGGAACACCCTTCTCAAATCCAGAAAAATGAAAAACATTAAAGCCCCAAAAGGAATTGGCTTGGAAAAAAAAAAGTGCTGGCAGAATAACAGGTAGAACTCAACGTTATGAGAGAGGAACTGAAAATAGCAAAACTACTTGAGATGACAAAAACGAAAAGTTGAGAGAAAAACAAACTGCTGAAAGTGGAGACTTCAAAGAAGCCGTATGAAGAGCATGGCAAAGGAATGCAGGAAGAAAGAAAATATCTGGGGAAAGGATCTAAAGGGAAGAACTGGAAACAAAATAAAAGGTGATAGAAAAATTTAGGGTGGAAGAGAAAAGAGCGAAGAACAGAACAGACTGGGACACGAGCAAACTTGGTAGAGAAAAGAAATGTCTTGAAGAGATAGCAAAACATCTGGAGCTGGAGAAACAACTGACAGAAAAACCTCAGGAGGAGAAGGAAGAACTGCTACAACTGATGCAGGAACACAGGAATCAGGCAGAGACAGGGAAAAAGTTTTAGAAGAAGAAAATTTAAATCTGGCATTAAAGTGAGGGGGGTCGCTCTCCTGCAGGTTTGAGATGTGTTCTTGCTTTAAAACACCTGGTTTAAATGGATGACTTGTTGCCATGCTCCTGGAGAACTTGATGATTTGGGGAGGTATGATTAAACCATTTGAATCAGGTGTGTTGGAGCAGAAAAACCTAAAACTTCCAGGACAGTAGCCCTGGAGGCCTGGAGCTTGACACCCCTGAATTAAAGGATAAATTTGGGAGAGAAAAAAACAATGAAGAAGTACAGATAAAAAAAAATGACAGAGATAAAGAACCAGCTGGAAGATTTAGACCGTGAAAAGAGAAGGTTGGATGAAGAAGAGAGAAATGAATTAGAGTCAGAGATTCAACAGCAGCTTGAGAAGAAGGAGAAAGGCTTCTTTTGTTTTAGTTGCAGGAAAAAAGGGAGACAAAGAGAAAAATCTGATGTCTTCACCAAAAAAACAGGAACAAACATCAGAGAAGGAGAAGATAAGGAGGTTCTGGTGCTGCCTGGGTACATAGTGTGTCAACAGCAGCTCCCTCTTCCTCCTCTCTTTATCTTCATCCTCACCCACCCCTCAATCTCTTCCTCCTCTTCCTCCTCCTCATTCCCTTTATTCAGTGGTCTCCAATCCTGGTCCTCGAGGGCCACTATCCTGCATGTTTTATCTGTTTCTCTGCTCCAACACACCTGACTTGAATCAATGGGTGATTAACAGTCTTCTGCAGAACACGAAGAGGTGATTTAACCACTGAATCAGGTGTGTTGGAGCAGGGAAACAAGTAACACATGCAGGATAGTGGCTCTTAAGGACCAGGATTGTAAACCCCTGCTTTTGGTACTTGACTAAACATTTCCACAAAAAGCCACAAGGACCGGTCTGTCTTTAAAGGGTAAATGAAATAAAATATCAAAATGAGTTTTCATGGTTTTTTTTTCAGTTAAAAACTATCGTAAAACACTCCAGTGGTGTATTTCTCTGATTTAAAACATTATTGACTTGTTTTTAGACTCCTGAACTGGGGCGATTGTGTGGGCGGAGTTACCTCTTTGGTTGGTGACAAAGAGGAGGCTGAGCCAGTTGTGGCAGATCGCTGTAGGACACTGAGGAAGTTACTGTTGCAGTGTTTATCAGTGAAAATGGAAGCAGAAGAAGAAGCAAGTTTTGTTAACAAGAGTACCGATTTGAAAACATGTTTTTTTTGTATTTTTTGGTCTGGAGTGATGCTGTCGGGAACATGAGCCCCACATTTCACAAGGGGAACCCCCAAGCTTTACAATGATGTCACACAGTCTTCAAGGAGTTTCCATCTGCAGGTGTCAATCAGACGGTGGGAGACAGTGGGCGCCGGTCACTGCACGAGAGGCAGGAAACACCTTGGACAGGTCTCCAGTCCATCACAGGGACACAGAGACCAACGAGACAAACAACCATTCACACTCACACCTAGGGACGGTTTAGAATTACCACTGATCCTAACTTCCATGTTTTTGGTCTGTGGGAGTACATAGAGAAAACCCATATGAGCACAGAAAGGCCCCAGGTCAGGAGGTGATCCTGCAACCTGCTTGCTGGGAGGTGACTGTCCTTATTTAACAGAGGTCTCATTTCACAGTTAGTGAAATGGGAATCATCTGACGTCAGTGGATTCTGAAGTGATTGCAGTATAAGACTACCTGTGACCGGTGGGTCTATTCTGGCTAATCAGCATTCCTGGTGACCATTACACCATGAAGACAAAAACACACTCCAAGGAACTCAGAGAAAACATTAGTACAAGTCAGGGGATAGATAGAAAGCTCTCTGAAGGAGGTCCAAGCGTCAGCAGGTGAGATATAAAGACTGTACATATAACAACTGTTGATCAGGTTCTTTAACAGTCTGAGCTTTATGGGAGAATGGCAAAGAGACAGACGCTGTTGATGAAAACTGAGATTAAATCCCCACAAGAGTTTATCAAACATCACGTGGAAGTCGTGGCTCAGGTGCTTCTTTAGCAGCCGACCCTGGAAGGCTTGTAAAGACAGAGTAAAACGAATTCTGCAAAATATAGAGAAATCCTGGAGGACAATCAGATGCTGTCTGAAAAGGAACTACAGCTTGAGAGACTTCTTGTCCAGGAAGGAAGACAATAATCTGAAGCATGCAGTGAAAACTACACAGAAATGGTTTAAAGACAAGGTGGCCGAGTCAAAATCTAGACCTAAATCTAATACAGAATTTGTGGCATGACTAGATAAGTGCCATTTATGCCCAGACCTGAAGTGTTTTGTGAAGCAGATGAGTGAGAGTTTGAGGATGGCCATCACAGCCAACTGACCGTAGAAAACATGAAGATGGCTATGACTCAGTCAGTTTTACAGATATTAAGCTAAAATTTCTTGTGGTAATAGATTACGACAGTGGTAATAGTCCTACCCAACACATACTCTGAGGGCTAACATATTTTGAACAATCTCACAATATTGCATAAGAAAAAACATTTACAAACTCTGACCAAGATGGCTACTACTATAACATTTCTCATCAGATGGTTTTAGTCTAAAACTCTAGCTTAAAAGGCAGCGGGCGATATGCATTCCTTTATTGGATGTTAGGTTTTGAATTTTTTCAAAGCATGCATAGCTTTGTGGGAATCAAAATAAGATGTTTATTTCAGTTTAACATCTTCGTTTTAAATGCACAGAAATTCAGTAAATGAACTGAAACTTGATCCTGGACAGATGAAACTTCCAGACTACAGAGACTTGCAGGACATGATGGCTTTAATGAAGAATATCTGTTCACCAGAGCACATTAGTATTAATGTGAACACTGAAGGTCAGTCACCTTTCAGGTGGAATCCAAAGCACATGACAGATGAACATTTTAAAGAAGCTGCGTGGCTGGTCGATGTAACCCAAGCAGCCTTCAGAGGAGCAACATGAGCTCCTCTGTGAGCCCCTCCAGTCCACGTAGCTGTTAGAAGAATAAGGTCCATCATGCTTCACTGATGAGTGGATCAGGAGTTCTGGAAAAAGCGTCTGGTTAGGCCTCAGAGGTTCTCCTCTTGATCTCACTGATCACATCAGCTCGGGACACATCAACCTGTGGACACATGAGGACAACAGGCATCAACTGGTCTGTTTGCTGGCTTTCATAGCTGTGTTAATACTGTTCTATTAAAGGTTTTTGTCAAGTTTCTCTTTGTGCAGCTTTATAGAAAACATGGACATTATACATCGGTCGGGAACAGTGTGCTAAGGATTTTGGAAGCAGAACAATCAAGACAAAATTTACAAAAAATAAAAAAACGCAACAAAAAAAGGTGATCGATGTCATTTTGGTGAATTGAGTGCGAAAACCCCTCTGTGGAGCTCAAACATATGTCCTAGTAGAACCAACATTCAAATGGTCACAGAAAGTTGGACTTTACATGTCTGAAGTGGCATTTTGGTATACTTTACATTTTTACACAACAACAGTTTACGTTTTATGATCTTTCCACAGAGTGCTCAGCTCACAGTTGTCACAGTCTAAGATTTTCAAATCTTTTGCAAACAAAATCTTCTCACTTCCACAACTCTTATCAGTACATATACAAATTATAAATCAAAAAGGTTGACCCAGAGTGTCTCTCATTGCTATAGGTCTTATGGTTTTCTTACAGATCCCTTCAGAAAGCAGAGCACACACAGCCAAGCTCCCACAGCTTTTATCTTTGAGCTCAAAGCTGGAAGGGAAGTCTTTTCAACTTATAAATATCTCCTGCATGAAACACTGCAGAAACATATCAACTCACATAAGACCATCAGTCTTTTGCTGCTCACAGTTCAAGAATTTCTAAGGTTTGACTTAGTTTTTACACAGTGACTGTTTGAGGCTCACTTTTCAATTTGTTTCTGCCTGCTTTTAATTGACCTGGCAGTCAGGGAGCGACAGACACAGGTGTGTGGTTACCATGGTGACCACATGTTGGAATTGTGGGCAGTAGCTGCTTTGGAACCCTTCAGCCTTTATGAAGAATATTTCTAATTTTTAACTTACAATTTGTTTTTCTATAAGTGCAAAGCTACTTTGATGTGGATCCTCAGCTGGTGGAGAACATTAATCACCCAAAACCTTTCACCAGAGTCAGTGCAGCACTCTGTAGCAGGTCAGCACAGCTCTCAGGCTGGGTGAACCCATGTTTTACCACTTATATCTGATGGACAACTCCCAGCATGGACAGGTAAGAAAAGACGTGAGGAATGTCACATCACCTCCTTCTCTTTCAGATGGCCCCGCCCCCTTTTAGGAGAAAACAATCAGTGTGAAAATACTGGTGACGACGGGACGTTATAGTGATGTACTGGTTAAGATTCTGAATGTGTTTTAACCAGTGGAAACAGAAAATACAAATCTGTATTTTAGTCTCGAAACAGAAAGGGGTGATAAGAGCAGAGATTTGTGGCTGCAGAGAGAAATGAAACTGATGAGTGGGAGATATTTTTCTGTTCTGTACACCAAAAAACAACCTTTGTTATCTGAAAGTCAAAAGTTACTTATACTTGTTTTAGAATCATTTTAAACTATCACTGTTCTTTTTTCACTAAGGTAAAAAAAATAAAGCTTTCTGGAGCTACTGGTTAAGGATGCTAGTTAAAATACTGTATAATGATGATTTAACTTCAACACAGGACAGAGACAAAACAGCCAAATCAAGAAGTTTAAAAATGAAAAATGTGATGACAGAAATAAATACACTATAAGTCTGTATGTGACACAAACCACGGAGGTGCCTTTCAGCTCATCTGATGAACTTCTGTCCATATTAATGAAAGGTTGTTTTGTATAATCTTGGTGATCATTGATCAGCAGTGACATGAAGCAGGAGGTGGGAACACTGAGCAGAGGCTGAGTACCCACATGTGGAACCTTTGGTTCTGGACTCACTGCTGTTTTGTTCATGGTTGCAGCAGAAATCAGAACAGAGAACATGTGGACCAACCTGATGGCCTCTAAGGGTTCCTCTTTAGCAGCAGGGGGAACCTGAATGACAACCAAAACCTGATACCCAATTCCTACAGAGGGGAGATCTGGAACTGGATCTTTATGAGACTGTTTGAACACTATTGGATCTCTCATCAGAAAAGCAGATGTTGCCACACAGAACACAGGGACACACCCTGATCTGCCCCTTTTCCCACAGGCTTGACTCAGCCCAGCGTGAGTTCAGTCTTTCCATTGTGTAGTCCTGCCAGCTTTCAGCTCGCTTCTTAATACTCCTTAGAACCTCCTCGGATGAGGTTCCAAGCAAAGATTTGACATCAGCACACTGCAGTCCAGTGATTATCCAGAGAGCAGCGTCAATCATAAAAAGAAACCACCGTTTTTAAAACCTAGTAACCAAAGCATTCATTTTTGTCAATTACTTTTAAACCATTTGTAATATATCCATTAAAATGGCAACATGGCTGACTATTTAGACCATATGGACTATATTTATGGACTCCAACCAGCAGAGGGAAGGTGGCCTCAACTCAGCCACAGCATTTTAGGAAAACGTGGCAGAGAATGGTGAGTGTTTTGTGACTTTATTTCACTTATTTACCTGTTGGAGGGAAGTTTTTGGTGGCCGCACTACAATGACCCGCCCACATCGAGGCAGCACTCAGTTAAACAGAAAACTGCCAAGACCACGTAGAACAGAGTCATGTCAAAGCCAGTCATGTTGAGACTGCTTTAGAAACATGCAACCACTGGAGAAGGCCGGACCACCGATCAGTGCGTGTGTATGTGTGTGTGTCAGCCGTACCTCCTCTCTGGTGGCCACCACGCGCAGTTTGACCACTCCATCCTTCAGCTCCTGTTCTCCCAGGATGGCCACCAGTGGGATACCTGCCTCCTCACAGTGCTGCAGCTGACTGAGCAGTTTGGGGTTCTTCTTGTACATCACCTCAGCCTGCACACATGAACACAGCATCACAAATGGTCTGTCTCCACAGATCATCAGAGCAAAATGTCAGATTACTGTTCTCCTGTAATATAATCCAACCTAACCAAAGGCTGAAGAATTCGTTGAAAAACAGGGATGTTGAAAATCAGCATTTTTTTACTGTCACCTGTTTTATAGATGCTGCTGTGGAAAAAAAACTTAAAAAAAAAAATCTTTATCAGTGCTGTGCTCCTGTATTTAAGCCAATCACAGAAGGTTTAGATCGAGCTGAAACTAACTCCAGCAAGCATAGCTTGAGGACCAACCAGCTGCTTAAGGCCTCCAGGCCAGCAGGGGGCCTCCAGGAGCACTTCAATATTCACATAATTATATATTCACATAGTTGATGCTATGTCAGCCTGTAGGATAGTACAATACATCGAACTAGTAAAACACTGGAATGGACACTGACGGCACTAGATGAGATTTTTGGCTGCCATCTTGTGAAGACCTATATGTATCACTGTCCTGTTTACCCTGTGACATCAGCCCATAAATGTATAGTAATAACTTTTACTTAAATATGTAAAATGCATAACATGAAAACAGGGAACAAGAGTATTTGTAATGAGGCCCCCAAAAAGTCCAGTTAGCAGAGGCAAAATGCTGATCGGCAAAGTTCTACATAATCCCATGTTTCAGGAAGGAAAGACCACATTCTTTGAAGTGCTGGTTCTGATAATTATAACAACCGATAGTAAAATATTGGGTTCCTTTGCTGAGTTTTGTTGTTTTACTTTGATGTTTATGGTCTGCTGCCATTCTGGCAGTATCTGAGAACGCTGACGTAGCAACTAACAAGATAGCAACGCAAACTCTCCTCTCATTAGCACATATGGTGCTGTAGCTGACCATTCCAGTGCATCGTTAGTTCAGTGGTCTGATCTGCATTAGTTGTATTTAGGGCTGCAGAATTCTGGGAATTCAAAGTTGGAAACTTTGGATTGGAAATTTTCCACAGGAATAAACAGGAATAACCCAGGACATTAACATACTGAAGGTTGGCCCTTAACAGGGGTTTTAAATACAGCTGAGGAAAACATACACTGCTCAAAAAAATAAAGGTAACACTTAAACAACACAATATAAGTCCAAGTAAATCAAACTTCTGTGAAAGCAAACTGTCCATTTAGGAAGCAACACTGATTGCCAATCAATGTCACATGTTGTTGTGCAAATGGAATACACAACAGGTAGAAATTATTGGCAATTAGCAAGACACTCTCAGTAAAGGAGTGGTTCTGCAGGTGGGGACCACAGACCACTTCTCAGTACCTATGCTTTCTGGCTGATGTTTTGGTCACTTTTGAATGTTGGTCGTGCTTTCACACTCGTGGTAGCATGAGACGGACTCTACAACCCACACAAGTGGCTCAGGTGGTGCAGCTCATCCAGGATGGCACATCAATGCGAGCTGTGGCAAGAAGGTTTGCTGTGTCTGTCAGCATAGTGTCCAGAAGCTGGAGGCGCTACCAGGAGACAGGCCAGTACACCAGGAGGCCGTAGGAGGGCAACAACCCAGCAGTAGGAACTGCTACCTCCGCCTTTGTGCAAGGAGGAACAGGAGGAGCACTGCCAGAGCCCTGCAAAATGACCTCCAGCAGGCCACAAATGTGCATGTGTCTGCACAAATGGTTAGAAACCGACTCCATAAGGATGGTATGAGGGCCCAACGTCCACAGTTGGGGTTGTGCTCACAGCCAAACACGTGCAGGATGCTTGGCATTTGCCAGAGAACACCAGGATTGGCAAATTTGCCACTGGCGCCCTGTGCTCTTCACAGATGAAAGCAGGTTCACAGTGAGAACATGTGATAGAGTCTGGAGACGCCGTGGAGAGAGATCTGCTGGCTGCAGCATCCTTCAGCATGACTGGTTTGGCAGTAATGGTGTGGGGTGGCATTGCTTCGGAGGGCCACACAGCCCTCCATGTGCTCGCCAGAGGTAGCATGACTGCCATTAGGTACCGAGGAGGTCATACAGGCACGTGGAGGCCACACACAATACTGAGCCTCATTTTGACATGTTTTAAGGACATTACATCAAAGTTGGATCAGCCTGTAGTGTTTTTCCACTTTAATTTTGTGCGTGACTCCAAATCCAGGCCTCCATTGGTTAAAAAATTTGATTTCCAGTGATGATTTTTGTGTGATTTTGTTGTCAGTACATTCAAATTTGTAAAGAACAAAGTTTTCAATGAGAATATTTCATTCATTCAGATCTAGGATGTGTTATTTGAGTGTTCCCTTTATTTTTTTTTAGTTGAGATTATGCAAAGATTTCAAGCAAGATTTCAACCAGATTTCAAGCAAGTACACTTCAGTGTATTTATGCTTGATTTTCAGAACCAGGGACTTTTGAGGCCATATTTTTGAGCACAAAGCACCAGACATTTGAGCCTGTGGCTTTGATGATAATATTGAGTAAATATATTTGATGGATGGTGTGAACGCAGAATTGCCACAGCTGTAAAAAAAAGAGGCTTTTAAATACCAAATCAGATATTGTTGTTTCTACCTACCACCACTAGATGGCAGACATTTCTTTGATTACATGTATGCTTCCATATAAAATGTACTAGTAAGAATACTGTAAAGTAAGTAAAAAATAAGCACTGAATCAGTAAAGATCTTTAACTGCACAGATTTGTAGGAATTTGGAATATTTCCAGGACTTCCCAAGTTAACTTCCCATAGAGAGTTTCTGGAAATTTACCGAAAAATGCTGATTTTTGTTTTATGAAAATAGTTGTGATCTTTTTTAGCATATTATAGTGTAACATGGTGTATTAGCTGCCTGTTTTTACTTTAAATCTTCTTATACTCAACTTATTGTAGAAATAATAGCAAAATAAATGAAAACTGACAGCAGGAAATAATATTACTAGATTAGACTATTTATTTATAGAACACTTGTTCAAACCATTTTAATTATCTGAGCTCAGGAAGGCCCCATCATTATGGAAAATAATTTCAAAATGAACATTTTATTCCAAGTGTTATTTCTCCAGGAGAAGATGTGAAGTGACTGATGTGATTGTCAAAGAACACAATCAGGCATTTAGTCAATTTAAGGAATTCATTGTCGGCTCAATTAATTAATTGAATTAAACTAATTGTGCTAAATGCACAATGCCCAACTTTAAGCATAGATAGTAGTGGTGTTGAGTGGAAGATGGGAATAACTGCTGAGAGCCCCTTGCAACTTCGGGCCGGCCCTGCCTTTTGAAAACCTCAAACAAATGGGATAACATGACTATCTATACATAATGACACGCTGCGCCAAATAAAACCAGTCACTGTTTAAAACTCTTCACCTCCAAAACCAAAAGGGAACAGAACATCACACTCTTAGTTCCAAGTGGATCCACCAAACACTACATCATGCTGAAGAACCTTGGAGGTGGGAGGTCCGAACTACCCCATGTCATCAGCCTCGTTTTGTTGTTCACTTTTGAATAACACACACCTTTACGCCGGCATTCCACAGCTCAGTGACGAGCCTGAGTCTCTCCTCCAGTAGGTTCTTCTGAGCAGATGCCACCATGACCTGGACCTCAGTGGTCCGGACCTTCTCTGCTAAGGCCTGAACAATAAAACACAGTTAAGAGTCTGAACACTGTGACTCACTGTCAGCACCGAGGCTGCAGAGTGCCACCAAGAACAGGTCGACTGCAGCTCATTTTCTTCCTCTGTTGGACTGGTATTTAACATTTCACAGCATTTTTGTGTGTGTTGGTTTGTGTTTTCTGTTCTCAGCCCTTTCTGCTCATCTATTTTATAGCAGATTATCTCCAGCTGTGTGTGCTGTATTAAAAGGATTTAATAACCTAAAGTGGAGCTTCTGCTGTGGAAGAGTTTGCTGAGGTGAGGCTAACAGTAGCAGCTCTCCTATTTATCTGATTGATTGTTTGGGTTGTCACATATTTCTTTTTTTAATCATTTACTGACAAAAATATACTGAAAGGTTGCTCTGAAACATATAGATCAGGGGTCTCCAATCCTTGTCCTTGAGGGCCACCTTCCTGCAGGTTTTCCTTGTTTCTCTGCTTCAACACACCTGATTTGAATCAATGGGTGATTAACAGGCTTCTGCAGAACATGAAGAGGTCATTTAACCACTGAATCAGGTGTGTTGGAGCAGGGAAACGAGTAACACATGCAGGATAGTGGCTCTCGAGGACCAGGACTGGAGACCCCTGATATAGATCTTCTGTGCAGTGTTGTAATTTCTGAATGCCTGCAGTGGACCTGCCTGTAACGTGTCTGAGCCCCTACACGTTTCACAGAAACAGACATGAGGCAGCAGGAGAGCTCTTCATTCCAGAGGCAAAACAGAAAAAATGGCACACTCACAAAGAAATATGTGGTCAGATATTTCAAATATTAATAATTTTTGTTGGTTTTAGTGTTTCTGTTATTATTTAGAGTCAATAACTAAAACATGAATTGCTAAGCCCTGGTTTTAGTTCGATTGGTCTCAGTCACAGATCATTGGTCCTCCAACAGGATAAGGACCAAAAACACACAGCTAAAAACAAAAACTGGCTAAAAACAAAACATTGGACTATTCTGAAGTGGCCTCTGACTCCTGATCTAAATCCTGTTGAAGGAGCTGAAACATGCAGTCTGAAGAATCTCTTTGTTTTCTTCTGTGTATCTGAGCAACAAAATAAAAGTATATTACATTAGCTTTAATATATTCATAGCAATATAAAAGATTTTATTTAGGCAGTAGTGGTAATAGTTGCATTTGTTTTTTTTAAAAAGTAATTAGCCATTAGATTATTTGATACAGTTTGAACTTGTTGGTTTTAATACCTTAAAACCACGAAACTGTAGTATCTTTGCTGAAAGCTATCAAACTGTCAGAAACTCCTTCTGGCCCATGCCTAGCTTTAACCTGGTACATTAAATAGAGCCCTGCTAGAATGATCTTGATAAAGCTTGATGATTTTTGTTGTTGTTAATAGGGCTGCAACAACGAATCAATAAAATCGATAAAATTCGATAATTAAAAGCGTTGGCAACAAAATTCATTATCAATATGTGTCGCGCAATTTATGCGTCACTAACGTTGTCGTGGAAACGGTGATGTCACCCGCAGCGCGTTTGCTGAACAAACTCCGTCCCAAATATAAGTCATTGCTCCGTCCGCTCCGTAAAAAAAAAAAAAACTCTGTATGATGATGAAGAAGCTACAGCTCCTCTTCCTCACTGCAAACTTTCTTTCTGCTACTCCATTACCGTTTTGGGGGGCATATTTTACTCACTGCAGGTTAGAATCTGCTGACTAGGGTTTTGTGTTTAGTCTTTCTCCGTTGTCTTAAAGTTGTTAAGCAGCAGAACTAGCTCTGTGAGCTCTGTTAGCAGCAGTTAGCATACAGGAAACTGCACGCTGCTTTCAGCGCCACCTGGTGGCATCACAAAGTAATGTTTAGTCATGGGTTGATCACTGTATGCAAGTGAAGAGTGAGGCAACATTTAACTAAATTTACATCTACTTATTTTTGTAATTAAGTGTTTTAATGGTACTTGTAGTGTGTGTGTTTAATTGATTTAGTTGTAAGTTTTTTAGAGATGTGAAACACGGGTGGTAAATAAGCTATTGTTATTTTCTGCTTGAGAGCTAAGTATATACAGTGAGAATGTTGAATTGAATTTATATTGATTTATTTAAAAATAAGAAAGTAGTAAAAGTTTTACATCAACCTACTCCTTTACATACAGATAACTTTTTTATGTGGGCCAAAATGAATGACTGAATGAATGAATGAATTCCAAGACGACCGATTAATCGATTAATCGAGAAAATAATCGCCCGATTAATCGATTATTGAAATTATCGATAGTTGCAGCCCTAGTTGTTAATATAAGTGCCTTACTGCCCGTTCATAACCCTGACCTGAGCCATGAACTTCCACCATCAGTGGAGTTAACTACACCCATCCACCTCCGCTGGCCCAGGCCATTAACCCAACCCTGGCCAACGATTGGAGGAACAGATAGCAAACATTTGAGCACACCTAACTGGAAAAGATAAACACACCAGTGACACCATCACACAAAGTGGAGCCCTGCAGCCCAGAAACGGGTGACAGAACAGGGGAAGGTCACCTCAGCCTTCTGCTCCATGATGGAGAAGATCCTCTCAATCCCGATACTGACTCCGACACAGGGAACTTTCCGGCCCTTTGGGTCGAACATGCCCACCAACCCGTCATACCGGCCCCCTCCGGCCACGCTGCCCACACTGACATTTTCCTCAGCCCCGTTCTGGGTGTCATTGGCGACTGGGGCCACGCCAGCTTGTGTCAGCACTGCCTCATAGATCACTCCTGTGTAATAATCCAGACCGCGGGCCAGACTCAGGTCAAACACCACCTGAGGAGAAGCAAGCCAGAACAGTCAGGCACGGACAGATCAGTATCTGGACCAGAACCTGGTCCCAGAATGTCCCACCTTGTCTGTGACCTGGAAGAGCTGCAGGTAGCTGAACAGGAGCTTGATGTCGGACAGACCGGCGCAGGCCTGCTTGCTCTGAGACATTTTTGGGTCCTGAAGGAGGCGCTCTGCCAGGTCCATTCCACCTGAAACACAAACCGTTCTGTTGGCGTCCACATGACAGATACAAAACAGCAACAAGTCCTCCTTTTGGGTCAATTAAAAAAAAAAAAATCTTCAGGTAAGTCTGTCTGTTTCAACACCTTATGCCAAATCAAAGTTTGGTAGCATAAATGATCAAAACATCAGACTCTCAGATCTAAGTGGACACCTCACAGCAGACCCAGAACACGATGGAGGGATTATGTATCCTCTCTGGCCTGGGAACTCCTTGGAATCCCCTAGGAGGAGCTGGAGAGTGTCACTGGGGAAAGGGATGTCCGAGTTTCTCGCCTGGACCTGTTGCCCCCATGACCATTTCTACCCCATGGATAAGTGGTAGAAATGGTAAATGGCTTGTACTTGTATAGCGCTTTATCTAGTCCAAGGACTCCTAAGTGCTTCACACTACAATCATTCACATACTGATGGAGGTAAGCTACATTGTAGCCACAGCTGCCCTGGGGCGGACTGACAGAAGCGAGGCTGCCATCACACCGGCGCCACCGAGCCCTCTGACCACCACCAGTAGAAGATGGATGGATGGATAAATATGGGATCACAAAATGCATTTATAATGGGTTTCAATTCGATTCATCCCCAAAGGAACACTAAAGTATATGGCTTGAGCCCCCACTCCATCCGTCTCAGCCGTTGTGTCCTTGGGCAAGACACTTTTCTTTCTGCTCTCGGTGGAGGAGGACGCTTTTTCTCTGTCTCCCGTACCATCCCCTCTCTGCCCTGCTTTCTTTGGAGCCTCTCTTTGCATATCTTCCAAAATTTGGGAATTATGGATTTGGTCAGCTGGTCTCTCAAAGCAATTGATCAAATTTTCTCAACGAGAAGATGGGGTTTGGGGGAATCCTCTTGTCCGGACGGGACATTTTTCCTCCAGATACACAATGGACTCCTGGAAGGAGTGGAGAATTGTGTGTCTGTCGATACTGTCTGTAGTGGATGTCGAAGATGTGTGCACAATTGGATTTTTGATAACAGGCTTTCTGCTTTTTGGAGTTGGTGGTTACCTGGCATATCGTGAAATTCAGAAAACCTCGGCAGCTGTTCTGGCCACTGTGAGGCTGCCAGGCATGTGTGATGGGATCTGCGTTCAACACTCAGGCTATGATGTTACGTAAGCAAAATCGCAGACTGGATGTGATTCTTTCACAGGATCGCAGGCTAGATGCGGTTCCTGGACTCGGGGATGAAATGGGATAAATCTTGGAGAAAGTTGTTTGCTCGGATCTGGCAGAATAGACCTGGAATTTGGCTGTTTGGATTCACCATTGAGAAACACCAGCGAGACTTTGAAGGCAGACAGAAAATAAGAGTTGGCCTGACCCAAAACAATTATTGCTATGTGAATCTGGCTCCCTTGTGCGCAGGCCTTTGGCCAGCTATCTTCAGTTCCTCCTGGATTTTATGTAAATAAAATGCTCTGCCCCCTCCCTTGCCTGAGGACATCTGTGGATCTGTTCTGGGCTGTTTGATAAATATTCCATCATAGACCATCAAAGACAATAGCCTCTGTGACGTGATTCATGGACTTATCTGCAAACACACACACACACACACACACACACACAAACACACTACACCGATCTCCACCATCTCTGCTTGTCTCTTCATGTGTCACTCTGCTTGCTATCTGGACCTTGTGCGGCTTCTTTTTCTTCTGCTTCTGTTAGTCTACCCTTATCAAATAGATTTTTCTTATGCTTCTCTAAGAGGAAAACTTATTCACATTCAAATGGTCTATTGAGACCTGTTATCACTGTATCAACCTCACATATTTCCTCTTAGATGAAAGTTTTTATCCAAATTAAAAAATAGACTTTAAAATACTATCATTGCCATTATATCAACCATTCTGTTAGCTGTTGAAATGCTTTCTCTTAGAGGAAAGTCTATTTATGTTTAAGTGGTCTATTAGGTTATACATCACTGACCGACTTACAGATTGTTAGTTTACTCAAATTACCTGTCATAGTTATACCAATCATACTACTCTGTTATAGTTATACCAATCATACTACTCTGTTATAGTTATACCAATCTTGCTATTAGCTAGAGTTACTTGACTGATGTTTTTATTTCTGTATTTGATTCTGTAATTGCTTTTTGATTAGTATTCTTGATATTTTTAAACGGTTCCTCTTAGAGGAAAGTTTATTCATGTTTGTTAGTTTACTCAAATTACCTGTTATAGTTATACCAAACTGACTATTAGCTAAAATTACTTGATTGATGTTTTTTATTTCTATATTTGATTCTGTTGTTGTTTCTGTGTTGTAAAGCACTTTGGATTGCCTTGCTGCTGAAAAGTGCTATATAAATAAATTTCACTTCACTTCACTTCACCCGCCTTGCCTACTGGTGGTGGTCAGAGGGCTCGGTGGTGCCGGTGTGATGGCAGCCTCACTTCTGTCAGCCCGCCCCAGGGACCCCAGCTATGGATACAATGTAGCTTACCACCATCAGTGTGTGAATGTGTGGATGATTGTAGTGTAAAGCGCTTTGGGGTCCTTGGACTAGATAAAGCGCTATACAAGTACAAACCATTTACCATTTAAAATGACTGTGAGTTCATGGGAGCATTTGAAACTAAGCTGACTAAGTTAAAGAAAGTTTGAAGGCTTTTCATGAACGGTGGTGTTCAAAATCAATAAAAACAAACAAAAATAAATGCCTGGTTGACCTTCAGAGGGTGAAACTTGTCACATCTCAGCAGATGGTGAGGCCTTACCCTGCATGCTGACGTACTGCCCAATCTGGTCCGCAGCCTCCTCTGACAGGCCCTTCTCAACCACCATCTCCTTCTTCACGTCCTCCCAGGACATCTGGAGGAGAAAGAGCACAACAAGGTTGTTTAGCAGGAGACACGCCCAGGTTGCAGCAGGAAGAGCATCCGGCGTAAAACAAATCGTTCATGTGAGTTTGCTCACTGTGGCAACCCCTGAAGAATGGAGCAGCTGAAAGAACTTACTATATTATATTTTTTTAAATAAAATTCAACATTTGTCTGAAATGCAGCTCAAATCATGATGAAGCCCCCACTGTGTTTAACAGATGAATAAGAACTGCTCCTCAACACCAACAAGAAAGTCTGGCTCCTTACAGGCATAACGAATCAGGACTTTTGCACATCACTGTCCACCTACCTTAATCTCTTTCCGTCAATAAAAAGGTGTTCTAAACAAAGTCTGATTTGGGGATATTTGACATTATCAGGTTAAAAATGCAAGGTGATCGGGGTCACGACCCGGCTCCTATCACCCTATGACCTTGGTGCAGCTCTCAGAGTTCCTCAACATACAGTGATGACATCCCATAATGATATCATCATTGATCAGTCACATTATGACATGACAATGATGATGGGTCTTGAGGTTTGTGCTTCTAGTTCTTAGATGCATCTCAATGTGGAAATGACCAATTCTGCATCGATTCAGTGATGAACAGAACAGAGGGCTTCCTGCCTACAGAAAACTATGATAAACTATCCTTATTTAGTTTTTTTCTGACTGCAGCGTTTAAATATATTTGCACAATTAGCATTGTAAGCTCTGACTACTAACAAAAAAAACACCAAAGATGGCCTCACTGCTAAGCTGGTGTAAAAAAACTAAAGAAGTAGTATAACATTACGTAGCTTACTAACTCTGAGTTTTTACAGCTAAAGATGGAGTTAATCTCCTGTGGGAAACAGCTTGTGCATTTGCGTTAGCACAAGAAAAAAATTTAGCAGAAGTGAGTGGGATTGAACCTTGTCGAGTTTGTCCACTGTTGAGCAGATGGTTCGGAACTTGTCATCTGGAACTCCACACACAGCAAACATCCCATCAAGGATGCGTCTGTCGTTGACCTGCAGATACAGGAAGTGTTTAGAATGTGGCATCTAAACGACCACGGCCCAATGACTCATATGAGGAGCCTCTGAACCTTAATACGGAAGTCTCCGAGCTCCAGCGCACTGAGGATTTCATGGACAATCTTCAGACACTCTGCGTCTGGGATCATGGCGTCATACTGACCTGCTATGTCAAAATCCTGAAACACACAGAAACACACACACATTAATGGATTCCAGTAGCCCAGACATAAACTGATGTTTGTCGTGACGAGAACTTACACACTGATAAAACTCTCTGTAGCGTCCACGTGTCATGGCTGGGTTGTCACGGCGATAGACCTTAGCAATGTGGTAGCGCTTGATGTTGGTGATCTTGTTCATGGCCAGGTAACGTGCAAAAGGCACCTGAGGAGGAGGGGTAAAGGAAAACTATGCTTCACAGAGGGAGAGGGGCTCAGATATTGACCTACAATTTGGTGTGGTAGTAGCTGAGCATCATCCCCAACAAACACATCTCCTTACATTTTTAAATGGTCTTTTAAAAACTGTACTAAACGAACTTAATAGTTTTAAGCAGTATTAGAAATCATTGATCTTATCTACTATAGTTTGAATTTAAATATCTTTTTTGTTTTAGATCATGCTTCATTTTATTTCTTTTTTAAGTGTATGTAAATGTGTCTTTTTCTGCTCCCTCTTTGTATTGACTTTCATATGATTGTTCTTTTTTTGTATTATGCCACAATCTTGACCAGGACTCCCTGGAAGAAGACATAATTTATCTCAAGTTAGTCACGTTTACACATATTAAGCTAAAACCTTGTGTGATAGTAGCAGATAATCAACCACAACACATACTGTGAGTATGTGCGCTAATGCATCAAGCAAGATTTCACATTATTAACTCCTTGTTCAAGGTTTGACCAAAACAGGTAAAACTTCATCATTTTCCAACATAAGCTGATCTTAGTTTAAAACTCTGGCGTGAAAGGCAGGGGGCAATATGCATTCTTTCAAACAAATTATTTGTCTTGTTTAATGAAACATTTAATTTAAAAAAACATTCACAAGAAGAGAAAACTGAGGCACCAGAGTGCAGGGAGTTTACAAATGCAATGATGTCTGAATAAATAAATGTACAGGCTGGTTATGAGCAGGATACAGTCAGGTCGTATCTGAGGGACAGCAGCTCTCCTCCCTGGTCTTTCAGGTCGTAGATGAGCTTGGAATCTTCTCCGTATTTCCCCGTTAGGGTTTCCTACATCAGCAGGGAGACAGATCACCCCCATGTTTGAGAGCAAGCCCATCAGAGACGCAGAGACAAATGGAAATCTGAGGAGGATCTACCTTTAGCTCAAACACTGGCGTGTCGATGGTCTCTGCTCCGTGGCGTTTGAAGCAGCCAATGATGGTGTTGAAGACCTTCTCCCTGATGGCCATCTGTTTGGGGTTGTAGTCCCGTGTTCCCTGTTCAACAAACACATTTTCATTTAACTGATGTGTTACAGTGAATGTGTGTTACAGTTTGATGTCACTGAAATAAGAAAAAAAATCCTCTGATGTAACCTAGTTTAACATATAGTGGATATAAAGTCTCCATCCCTGTTAAAAATGCAGGTTTTTGGGATGTAAAAAGATGAAGCCATGATAAATCCTTTCAAAACTTCTCCCACCTTGACTGTGACAAAAAATCTGTTCCAGAGAAAAACAGAAAATAAAAAAGATGCAATAAGCCTGTTGCGTAAATGTACACACCCTGAAACTGATCATTTGAAGTACCTTCTAATCCAATTAGAGCCTTCAGTTTTCTAGTTTACACATCTGCCATCAATGAAAGTGACTTGGACCAACCTGAAATTAAGCCCAGCTGTTCTAGCAGAGTTCTCCAGACATTTAGTCAGTTTCATCCTACAGTAAAATCCAAGGCTTACAGAGACTCAAAGGACCAACAGGACCTCACTGTTAAAAGGAATCAGCCAGGAGGTCGCAGAACATCTCCTCAGCATTAGATAACCAATGGTCAAATTCTTTGACCTTAAATAGTATCACGGGAGCCTTCAAGGTTTTCATCAGACATTCAGCCTGTTTAAAGGGTAGTTTAGTATGGTTATGTTCACCACACTGAACATGCAGCAGAAAAAGAAAAGGTGAGAGCTGTCTCAGAGAAAAGATTATAGATCTCCACGTTAAAGGTAAAAGCTGCAAGATCATCTCCAATCAGCTTCATGTTCCTCTGACCACAGCTGACAGACTATTAAAAAGTAGAAGGTTCATGTGACTGTAGCCAACCTCCCAGGACGTGGACGCAAGAGGAAATGCAGCCCCGGATTGATCAGACAAATAATGCGGATGGTAGAAAAAGACCAAGGAAACCACCCCGAACCATTCAAACTGAACTTCATGGTCAAGATATGTCACTTTCTGATAGCTTCATCTGTCACAATCTGAATCATAATGGAGAAGAAGACCCAGGAGGCTCCACTATTAGCAGAAAAACAAAAAAGCCAAACTGGAATTTACTAAAATGCATGTTGACAAGAACCAAAGTTTCTGGACTGATGAGACAAAACTGGAGCTTTTGGCTCTGGTCACATGGGTTCTTTTTTTTTAATTACTGTGGAAGGGTACCAACAAATATACTCAACTTAAAAACATAAAGCTGCCAACAGTAAAAACAACAATGAGTGAATGGTGACAAGATGTGGCTTAAATAAGTGACCAAAAAATTTTAATAAGACATTCATTGTTTAATATTCAGTGCGTGAGTTCTCAGCTAAAAGGTACATATTTTGAGTCTTTTTGAAAGTACTTCACAGTAGTTGGACTATTTTACTTCATGTCTGTGTGTGAAAACACTGAGTTCATTAAACAAGGCTGAAGTTACTGAAGTGAATAACTTTGGTTTAAATTAAAATGCAGTTAATTGAGCATAAAAAATAAAAAAATTTCTTTCTATAGCATTACCACTTGCTGGTTGCTTTGGTTGGCATATTGTGATATTTTATTCTACTATCTCAGGTTTAAACTGCACCATCCTTTTATTCAGTTCATTCAAAAATGGAAAATTTTCCTCGATTTGGGTCACAGCTTTTCATTAAGGGCTGATGGTGGGTCAGCTGAACCAGCTGAAACCACTGTTTTAAGAATCTTTTTGTTGAAACTATCATTACTCAATAAATTTTAGATATCTTTCTGTTAATTGATCCACTTTGTTCATCCACCACATGGTCACATACTTAAGGTAAAAAAATGAAACCGAATCGATCTGTTTTCTATCTATAAATAAGACATGTAATCTTAAGAGTCTCTTAAATTCAGCAGCATTCAGGTCTTACCTTTGGGGTTTTGAGCACAAACTGATTTTTGCCATCATCTCCTCCTAACTGAGCCTTCAGTTCGAGAAGTTTGGCAACCTCTTCATCAATCTGCACAAGATGAACACAAGACAAAAGATGAGCCGTTAGATTTTAGAGCATTACTCCTGTCTCTGCTACCATCATCTATAACAGGGGTGTCAAACTCCAGACCTCGAGGGCCGCTGTCCTGGAGGTTTTAGATTTTTCTGCTCCAACACACCTGATTCAAATGGTTTAATTACCTCCTCACCAAATCATCAAGTTCTCCAGGAGCATGGCAACAAGTCATCCATTTAAACCAGGTGTTTTAAAGCAAAAACACATCTAAAACATGCAGGAGAGCGACCCCCGAGGAATGGAGTTTGACACCCCTGATCTATAAGGATGAACTCAAACACTCAAAGTTAGGAACAGACCTACCTGAGCCACAGTGATCCCAGAGACAGAGTGCAGAGGTCGGACATGTGCCGCAGTCCGAAAGGTCGTCAGACCAGAGCAGAACCGAACACACGACAAGGTCAGCATCATTGTCCAACAGTACAAGCAACAAAAAAAATAAAAAGGATAAAAAAATAAAAAGAAAAATAATGTCCAGTAAAAGTTCAGGAGTGCATCATGGGTACACCAGGATCATGTCCACCCGCAGCAGCCAATTACAGGCCAGAAGGAGAACCAGGAAGTAGATTGTGGCGTTTCATCCAGCAGGGTTGGATCGGCCCCCAGAGTAGATGATGATGATGATGTGATGATGAAGGGCAAGGCAGGCCGAAGTTATCCACGGCCAGGCAGGAAGAACAGGAGAAAAGTGGTAAGCAACCCTAACACTAGAGAAGGGCGGGGCATGGTGCATCATCATCATCATCACAGCATGGAGGACAGAACATGAGACGTATCGAGTCAATCAAAACTGCAAGCCTCCAGCAACACACACACACATGTAACATCAGATCTCAGATACACATTCAGAATTTGTCTTATCAAGCTTTACTTCAATTCCCAACAGACATCTGTCCCTGCATTTTACATCTGCAACACATTCCAAGATCAGAATAAAGGTTGGTGTGAGGACAAGTTGGGACTGATGAGAAAAAACCACCAGGGATGACAGGTGACATCAACAGGTGTCATTGTCACTCTGTACCAAAACAGGAACCATTGAATTGAAGGGATTTGCAGATTTCTCCCTCTGCAGAGCAGAATATCAGGAAACCAATCAAGAATCTGAAAGAGGCTCAGGGAGCGAGCCTGAGCTGGACCACCGTGAGCTCCGATCCCTCAGACGGCACCGCCTCGAAACCTGTCATTCTGATAGAGCCACACGAGACAGATATGACTTCGGGAAACCTTTGTGAGGTTCTACAAATCAGATTTATATTCAGTCTTTACTGAGCAGAACAGAAGCCTGTTGTCAGCCTGGTTCTGACTTCTCTGGGATGGATCATCACACAAGTCTAACAGGTCTTTGTTAGAAGCAACAAAGCAAAAAATAAAAAATAAAAGCATTCATACTGTTGTCAGCAAGAAGTCCAAAAACCTGTTTCTGTGCTGGTTCCGGTCTTGGATCAGGATTCTGTGCTGGTTCAGATCTTGGATCAGGGTTCTGTGCTGGTTCTGGTCTTGGATCAGGGTTCTGTGCTGGTTCCGGTCTTGGATCAGGGTTCTGTGCTGGTTCTGGTCTTGGATCAGGGTTCTGTGCTGGTTCTGGTCTTGGATCAGGGTTCTACATCAGCAACTGCTGCTTTCAGGGACCACATTTTTTCTAGGGACATCTGAGCATTTTTCACCAAAACAGTCTAAAACCATATTCTGCTCACATTCGAAAGGCTGCGGAAGAGGAGGGGACAGGTTCTGGGTTCTTGTCCCTGATAGAGACTGTTGGAGAATTCAGAAACCAAAACTGTGATGAGGGCAAACCTGAACTGTTGGACACCTTAAGAAGTATTTGCCGGAAGTGCGGGATAACATAACACCTGAAACTCCTCATTACTTGGTGTCATAATCAGCAGAATGTCTTTAGGTGCTGGGAGAAGGAACGAAAACAATACAAAGTGGGGACAAATTTGAAGATCCCAATACATGTTGCAAGCTTGAAATGCAGGAACTGATGAATATTTGATGAATGAAAAGAAGTTGATGAGACAAAACATCAAACGTCCTGTCGTTAATAGTCACTGCTTTAGTTTCATATTCCATACCACTGCCCCTTCTCCTGATTCAGCATTGTCTCAGAGGGGACATTTTTTAAGAATTAAACTCTAAAAATAGAATTAAAATCTGCTTGAATGTTACTGCAAGGTTGTGTTATTCTTACTGAATTTTAGCCAAGAGCTGAGGAGGCCAGGAGACATTTCACGCAAAGAAGAGACCAAGGCCTCTTTCCTGTTTGTCTACCCGCCACAGATAAGCGAACGTCCATGAACAAAACACTGAGATATGCTTGAAACTGGAGACAACAGACGCGTCTTTCTATATGTGACGTAAACGTGCTGTTGTAAGACGTGTCCACCACCTGAGACATGCACTGTAAAGTATTCTGAACACATTCCAGGTGTCATTTCATGCTTTTAACTACAGTGTTGGTAAAAAGAAAGTTCAATCAATTCCAGTTCGTGCTGACAGTGGAATGCTGATGGTTTGGGCTCCTTGCAGCCACTGAATCGACCATCAACTCCTCTGTGGACCAAAGGAGTCTACAGTCAAATGTGAGACCATCTGTCTGACAGCTGAAGCTTGGACCAAACTGGGTCAATGATCCCAAACACAGCAGATGCTCTACAACAGAACCTCTGCACAGTAACAAATGTCTCCAAACCGAAGTTGGGTAGAAACGTGGGTCACAATCATGTGAGAAACAAATAAACCTCAACTGAGAGTTACTGCGATACAAAAAGGTTTTACAAGCTGCTGGATTTGGGGCTGGACAGTTTTTCCACACACAACTTTTTAATTTTAGCCACATTTTGTTAAATAATTATTGATATGGTAGAATATGTTTGTTCACTTTAGGGTTTTTTAAAACCTGGTAAAGACCAGGTAGTTTTTTTCTTTATCTGTAGCAATCTAAAAGGGTAAAAGGGTTAAGTTTCTCTTTCCTGTGACTGTAATTGTTAGAGAGATGTGTTGGTGCTTCAGTATCATGTGATGTCTGTATTCATATGTTTGTAATTCTCCTGTCTCCACATGTTTGTATCCAGATGTGAGCTCTGTTCTCCCTGATTAAACAAATAAATTAAAACTATACAAACACACCGCTGCTTGTCTTCAAATAGGCTAGACATCCTCTGTGACCCCGGAAGAAGATTAACAGGTAACATGTGTAACAGAGAAAATGTTTTAGATTTCATTTAAATGTAAGCTGTTATTAAAGTTATGTGATGTTCCAGCATTTTATTTAGATGATAAAAACATGTTAAATGTCCTTTAGCCTCCACATGTTTACACCGGGCAGGTTGTTGCATCAGCCGGGGTTACAAGTTTAAAAATATATAACTTTAAGATTGAAAGTTTTGCTTTTAACACGTTTGTTTCAGGCGGGATGTGATACATATGTTAAAGATGCTGGCTGTGGCTCTGGGTCACAGGTTAGCATTAGCATTAGCTAGCTGACCCGTCTGAAAAAACGAGGCCGCCGGTGAAACATGACCGAGCAGCCCGGGATGTGTCGACCCAACCCCGGTGAGCAGCTCCGTCAGGCAGCCCCTGTGAGCTCAAGCTGACGGGGGAAACATCGACAGAAAGAGGCTTTTAATGGTCACTTCTTACCGACCTGGTTCGTTACCGGGCGTCATCGCATGTTAGGAACTTATCATTAATTTAAAAATAAAACAGGAGCACTAACCTGCTCTTTGCTCGCCTTCTCAGACTTTAACTTCCGAACAACCCCTCCTTGGACTTTAATGGCCTCTTGTATCTGTGTCTTGGTTTCCATGGCTTTTCATGAAGGGCTGCCTGTCGGTAATGTCACCGGCTGAAACACACCGGACAGGGGTATCCGCTGAGCCTCTGTGGCTGTCAGGTATGGACGGAGGAAGTGCGTACATACAACTTCCCTTCTGGATTTTCAAAGTAAACTAGTGCAGGGTTCAATGACTTAATACATCATTGGCAGGGCTCCTGGTTTTCCTGGTTTATACTTGCTTATTACTTGGGATTTATTTCACTTTGTTTATTTGTTGCGTCATACTTATAAACAAAACTATATATTTAAAATATTGTATGAATACATCATTTAAAACTAATTTTGGTTGTATTTACAAAAAAAAATTAGATTAGATTTTTCAGATTGAAGTTGTAGTTCTTGCAATCGTCCACAAGATGGAGGTGCATGGAAGAGGATTAGGGCCATATTTGTTTTATTTATTTGTTTTTTTTTTGTTGTTTTTTTTAGAATATTGGTTTTATTCTCAGAATTAAATTTTTCTCAGAATCTTAAGGAAAAAAAGTCAGAATTCTGAAAAAAAGAAAGAAAATCACTGTGGCCAAACACTTCAACAAGAGGATTATTCTTATTCATCTGTCATAAAATTAGAATATCATGAAAAAGTAGATTGATTTCAGTAATTCCATTTAAAAAGTGAAACTTGTATATTATATTCATACATTACATACAAACTCATATATTTCAAATGTTTATTTC
>NC_051438.1:2854041-2884773 GCF_001649575.2 Kryptolebias marmoratus
TAAACGAAATAAACATTTGAAATATATGAGTTTGTATGTAATGTATGAATATAATATACAAGTTTCACTTTTTAAATGGAATTACTGAAATCAATCTACTTTTTCATGATATTCTAATTTTATGACCAGCACCTGTATATTCATAGACTGTGTATAATACAGACCAAGTGTTCCACCCTTTCTTCTTTCTTGTTGTTGTGGACTGAAGCAAGCGGAATGCTCTTTATGGTAACTGCCATGTTGTATTTGGGCACCAGCATCTGCACACCAGGAATATGGGGCTTTAAGTCACGCCCGCTCTCCTGCAATTATCTGTTTTAAGCATGAACTATACTGAACATATTAGACAAATGAATATTGAAACATACAGTAGCAAGGTAAGACCTATGTGAATCAACAAGAGTCAACACCTGATGTTGGAGGTGATTAATGTTCTATTTATTTATAAGCTTGATCATCCATTTCCAGCGTCAACTTTCAGTTTCACGTCAGGTCTCCACAAATATAATGAGAAACTTGTTATATATTGTGAACTTGAATCCACAATTGTGGCTAGCAGCAGTATCATTTTGAAATCCCACCACTCCATTTAAACATCCATTTTCTTTACACACCACTCCTTTCCAGGTTGCAGGGAGCTGGTGCCTATCTCCAGCTGTCACTGTGTGAGGGGAGTCCATCATAGGGTCACAGAAACAACAAACAACCATTCACATTCTCACCTATTTACATGCAATTTTTTGGTCTGTGGGAGTAAATCAGAGTACACATGAGCACAGGGAGAGCATGCAAACTCCACCAAGAAAGGCCCCAGGTTGGAAAGCAATCCTGCAACCTTCTTGCTGAGAGGCAACAGCTCTAACCACTGTGCTGCTGTTCCACCCTCCATTTAAACAATTGGGACATTTTCTTATGTAAAAGATAAAAATTACACATCATATTTTTTCTCCAGTGTTGCTTTTTCATAGGTCACATAGCTCTTATCTTGTTTTTATATATGGGGCGGCAGTGGCTCAGGCTCCGATCTTGTGATTGGAGGGTTGCTGGTTCAAGCCCCTGCTCCAGCTGTCTCAGCCGTTGTGTCTTTGGGCTAGACACTTCACCTGCCTTGCCTACTGGTGGTGGTCAGAGGGCTCGGTGGCGCCGGTGTGATGGCAGCCTCACTTCTATCAGCCCACCCCACCCCACCCCAGTGTGTGATGTGGATGAATGGGTGAATGATTGTAGTGTAAAGTGCTTTGGGGTCCTTGGACTAGATAAAGCGCTATATAAGTGCTAGCCATTTACCATTTGCATTTTTTCCCATTATGTTTAGCTTCAATAAGTTATTTAAAGCTGTTACACAACGATAACATGTTACACTGTAATTGACAGTATGACAGCCTGTTGGTGAGTTGGTATGTGGGACTTTTGTATCACTGGTACAGCCCCACATCTCTAGACTGCAGCCTCTGGCTTTAAAATTCTAAATTACTTTAATTTTGGACAATGGAAGTTAAGGGAGTCTTTTTATCCATCTTTATGTATGTCAATGGGGTTGCTAAATAGCCATGTCCTTTGGAAGTCCAACCCCACCCACATCCTGGTCCATCCCTTTCTGTGGTCCACAACCAGGGGTCATTATGGAGATTTCTGGTTTTGAAGACATTCACCTTCAATGACTCCTTTGATTTCACTTTCTTCAAAATTAATCTGTCATAGATTTGTGCAAGAGAGTGCAGCTCCATGCCAACTGTTTTACTGACAATTTTGAACAGACAATTTTTGTTTTGACTGGAGCAAATAGGAATTACACAGATGGTTAAAACTTACCCAATAACGGATCTGTAAAATAAAACGATCTAATAGAACAAGCTTTTGCAACATTAAAATAAACAAGTTCACACAGAAAGAAAAACAACCCTTATCTTCAGAGTCTTTTTGAAGATTGCAGCAACAATCTGATCATGGGACAATTTCTTTTGAATCACTGTACCTGTCAGACTTAACTTGTTCCACAAGTTCAGGATTTTTTTATTAAGTCGGTGGCCATATCCTTAGTTTCTAGACAGTTAGCTGGAGGAAGTGACTGTCACAACGCCTCACAAAGTCAGTCTCTACTACTGGACTTCTCCATTATTTAGCAAACTGAGTTTTAGAATGGCTTTTTTTGAAAGTCAGTGAAGGTAAGCATCCCCACAGTGAAGCATGGTGGTGGCAGCATCATGCTGTGAGGATGTTTTTCATCAGAAGGGTCTGGAAACACTCTGCTGAAGCTACACTCCACTGGTTTAAGGAGAACCAGTTAAAGTTCCTGGAATAATCCAGTCAAAGCTCAGATCTCAGTCCACCTGAGAATCTCTGGTTGGTTTAAAGTTGCTTTTTTGGACACCAGCAGAACCATCCAGTCTGAAGCAGTTTAGTCATGAAGAGTGGACAAAAATGCTAATGGTTGGATGGACCAAGATGACGACGGACCTGAAGAGACTTGATGCTGGAACTGCTGCAAAGACTGGTTAGACTGAGTCCTGAATTTGTGGGAGTGAATAGTTATGCAAGTGGTAGTTATGTTGAATAAAGTTAAAGATCCCCCCCCCCCACACACACACACACCAAAAAAAACAAAACAAACAAACATCATAATAAATTTGAGGTTGTAAGGTTGTAAAGCTGAGAGATTGCCAAGAGGGTGAAAACCTTTGCAAACCTTCAATCAAAATACAATGCTAGAAGCTGGGACTTTAAACTCAACCAGCTTCCTGTTCAAACACAGCCTGAAGTGAACACACATTCAAAGTCCACAGCTGAGCAGTGAGCAGGCCTGACTTACCACTTGTGTGAGTATCTCCGAATACTTTTACTTTGCAGGAAATAAAAGGCTGTAAATCAGGCAGTTATGCTCCAATGAGAGGAGGGAGTGAAAGTAGAGTCACTCTGTGAACTTAGAACAGTTTGTTCAGTTCTGCAGATTTCTGAGTTCTTTGGTTGGTTTTGTAAAGTACTGACAGAAAAAAAACACCAGGCTGTCCCCTGCAGAGTTAAACTTGTGAGTCTGGTGTTTGTGTTGTAACAAATTTACACTGTTGGGTCTAAATGAGATATTGTAAACATTACCGGCTGAAGAACAAAGTAGGTGTTTCCTGAGGTCTGTAGTCACACATCAGTCAGCTTGTTCAGGTCTTGTGTCTATAAGAAATAGATGTTGGTTCATCTTTGAAAGAAACACCTTCATGTTTCATATCTTATCCTCTCCTCTAACATTACCTAATGATGTCTTTATTGAAACATGTTGTGGAGCTTTTGAATGTTTTAACATACCTCTGTATGTTAGAGCCAAATCTATGGGGAATATGGAGAAAATACTGAACTGTCATCATAATTAGCTGGACTGCTCAGACCCACTGTAGCATGTGTTAAATATCTAAGTAAACTTTATTTATATAGCACCTTTCACAGACATAAAATCACAAAGTGCTTAACAGAAATGGAGACAAAAATATAAAAATCAGTGAAACAAAATGAACAAAAAGCCAGACTAAAGAGATATGTCTTGAGACTTTTTTTTGAAAGAGTCATTACATTCAGAGCAGCGCAATGCTAAAGGGAGAGCGTTCCAGAGCCTCGGGGCCACCACCTGAAATGCTCTGTCACCACAGGTTTTAAAATGAGTTCTAGGTACTGACAGCAGCGTCTGATTTGAAGACCTCAGAAGCCTAGACGGGCAGAGAGGCTTCATGAGTTCTGATATATATTTAGGTGCCTCATTATGGAGTGCCTTAAAAGTTAAAACCAATATTTTAAAATGAGTCCTAAAATAGACCGGGAGCCAATGCAAAGAAGCCAGAACAGGAGTTATGTGAGCTGTTCTGTGAGTTTTAGTTAAAAGCCTGGCTGCTTCGTTTTGCACAGACTGAAGGCATGCCATGGAGGATTTACTCAGACCCACCAGAAGCCAATAGTCTAAATAGTCTAAACGAGAAGAAATAAAAGCATGGACAATCATTTCTAATTCCTTCTGTGATAAAATAGCTTCGAAATATTCCTTAAATGGTAAAAACAATTGCGAGCTAGCAGTTTGCAATGATTGTCCATAGACAAAGAACTGTTAAAAACAACACCCAGATTTTTCTTAGAAGGGTTTAAAAACCCAAGATGCTTCCTGATTTCTGCAATTTTGTCATCAGGAGCTGCAATAAGCGTCTCAGTCTTGCCAGCATTTAACTGCAGGTAGTTATCATCCAGCCAGATTTTAATGTCAGTCAAGCAGTTGCTGAGTTCAGTCAATTTGTAAAGTTTGGAAGATCGAAACGAACAGTATATTTGAATATCGTCAGCATACACATGGTAGGAGACATTACTGTAGCGATTTAAAATAAAACTTATTGGGCGTATTGTTGACATTGTGAATATTTTTGTGCTCTCATTTGTTGTTTGTTTTTCTTATTGGATTATGGTGTGTCACGTCACGTGATCTGTCTAATTTAACACACGCGTGTAAAATAAAGGGTGTGTCCTCCAAACAAAGCTGGAGAACAACACGAATGCCAAACAGAGTCTCGTGCTGTCACGTTGAACGCTGAGCCAAAAGTAATTCTGCTAACAGGTTATGGGCCCAGGATTAATGAACAAATGGGTGGATGTCGTGACGGATAGTGTGCACCTGCTGTGTAAGTGAACAAGGAAAATGAACAGAAGAGAAAAGGACATGGCACATAGCCGCTGGTCAAGACTTCTCTTTGATGGAGATGAGAAAAATTACGAACTATGGGAAACAAAGTTTTTAGGACATCTTCGATTGCAAGGGCTGAAACAGACAATTTTGACGAGCCCTACCGATGATGACGATGAAGAAGAAGACACACAGAAAAACGCAGAAGCTTATGCAGAGCTCATTCAGTTTTTGGATGACAAGAGTTTATCACTTAACATGCATGACGCGCCAGACGACTGGCGTGTGGCGCTTGGAATCCTGCGGGCACATTATGCCGGCAAAGGAAAGCCCAGAGTGATCAACCTGTATACTGAGCTGACTTCACTGCAGAAATCGCAGAGCGAGTCGGTAACCGAGTATATCATCAGAGCTGAGACCGTGATCACCGCTTTAAGAAGTGCAGGTGAGGAGTTAAGTGACGAACTTCTGATTGCCATGGTCCTGAAAGGTCTTCCAGAGACATTTAAGCCATTTGCCATTTATATCACTCAAAGCGAAGATGGTGATAAGCTGACTTTTGCAGAGTTTAAAACTAAACTCAGAAGTTTTGAAGACATTGAAAATATGCATGCGACAGTATCTGAGGACAATGTGATAAAGGCTAAAGCGCAATCTGGCACGAAATACGCACCAAGAGGTGCAAATGATCCTGGAACAGGAAGTTCTGAGATTGTGTGCTTTAAATGTGGGATGAAAGGCCATATAAGCAGAACCTGCCAGCGGAAGCAGTGGTGCAGTTACTGTAAGAATAACAGTCACAGCAACGGAACCTGCAGACGTAGAAAACAGCGGGACAACGCACGCACAGTAGCCAAAGAGATGGGCGGCAACAAAGAGTATGCTTTCCGGGTGAGCGATGCTGACACGCAAATGGACGAGATCAACAGAAGAGGTTTGATGGTGGACGCCGGTGCGACATCTCACATCATCACCGACATCAGGAAGTTTCGGAGGTTTGATGAAAGCTTCCAGGCCGAGACGCACTGCGTGGAATTGGCGGATGGATCCAGGTGTCTTGGGATTGCTAAGCAATGAGGAGACGCGGAAGTGTGTTTGATCGACAGCAGAGGTCGACGGCTTAAAACAGTGCTGAGGAGCGCACTGTACATCCCTTCATATCCGTAGGACATCTTCTCAGTGAAAGCTGCAACATCCAGCGGAGCAACAGTGATCTTCAAAGAAGGAAGGAACGTTCTTCTCAGAGACTGTACCAAATTCCCCATTCACGTATGTAACAAACTGTATTACTTAGACACGATGGACAATGAATGTGGTGATTAGTGTAAAAAATGTTATGATTTACAAAGTTGGCATGAGATTCTTGGACATTGCAATTACAGAGGTGCACTGAAACTAGAAAATGTTGTTTATGGCATGGAAATTAAAGGGAGAGGTGAACCAATGCCATATTGTGAAGTTTGCACAAAGGGAAAATTTGTTCAAACTAGGAACAGGGAGCCAGATGCAAGAGCTAAAGTACCACTAGCAATGGTCCACACAGATTTAGCAGGACCTATAGACCCAATGTCCAAAGATGGCCAAAGATATGCATTATCCTTTACAGATGATTATTCCAGTGCAGTCTTTGTATACTTTCTGAAAAGCAAGAGTGACACAGTACAAGCTACTGAAAAGTTTATTGCTGACATGGCTCCACATGGAAAGATTAAATGTATGAGGTCAGACAATGGTACAGAATTTATAGGAAAAGAGTACCAAGCATTACTGAGCAGAAATGGTATCAGGCATGAGACCTCAGCACCATATTCTCCACATCAAAATGGTACAGCAAAACGAAACTGGAGAACTTTATTTGACATGGCTAGATGTATGTTAATCGATGGTGGATTGCCAAAAATGTTATGGCCATATGCAGTTCAGACAGCAGCTGTGGTGCAAAACAGATGTTTTAACAATCGCACAAAGCAAACACCTTACTTTATGTTGACAGGCAGGCAGCCTAACATTTCTAGAATGCAGAAGTTTGGATGTATTTGTTACACTTACAAACGAGAGAAAGGAAAGCTGGATTCAAGGTGTGAAAAAGCCATTTTTATAGGGTATGACAAAAATAGTCCAGCCTATTGTTGAAGTAAATAATGATGTCAGAAAATACAGGGAGGCAGTAGGAAGCTGAATCTATTTATCAACATGTACAAGGCCAGATCTAAGCTTCGTAGTAAGTAAACTGGCACAGTACTTTGCAAATCCTACCACAGAGCAGTGGAAAACTGTAAAGCATGTTTTCAGATATCTAAAAGGCACACAAAATAAAGAACTATGCTTTAAAAAGGGTGCCTGTGAGAACCTAATATATGCATACAGTGATGCAGATTGGGCAGGTGATACATCAGATCGAAGAAGTACAACAGGTTACTGTACAAGTCTAAATAAAGATGGTCCATTAGTATCATGGAGGACCAAAAGACAGCCTACAGTAGCACTATCTACATGTGAGGCAGAGTACATAGCACTAGCTGCTACTGTACAGGAGTGCGTATACTTGAAACAACTGTTGTTCAACATGGATGGTCTGGATTATTTAGCTAAGATCTATAAGGACAATCAGGGTACCATATCTTTAGCCAAGAATCCTGTGTACAGACAAAGATGTAAGCATGTTAATATTAAATATCATTTTGTCAGATCAGTTATAAATGAAAGAAAAGTTTTTCTAGAGTACTGTCCAACTAATGAAATGGTTGCAGATGTACTAACCAAACCAGCAACAAAGAGTAAGTTGAGGAAGTATGAAATGTTTATGTTTGGTGCATGTATTTTTGTTGAAATATTCAGAGTCAGAGGAAGTTACCCAAATGTGAGCAAGTGGGGGTGTTGACATTGTGAATATTTTTGTGCTCTCATTTGTTGTTTGTTTTTCTTATTGGATTATGGTGTGTCACGGCACATGATCTGTCTAATTTAACACACGCGTGCGTGATTTGTCTAATTTAACACACGCATGTAAAATAAAGGGTGTGTCCTCCAAACAAAGCTGGAGCTCACAACACGAATGCCAAACAGAGTCTCGTGCTGTCACGTTGAACGCTGAGCCAAAAGTAATTCTGCTAACACGTATGTACAACAAAAAGAGAAGTGGGCCCAAAACTGACCCTTGGGGCACCCCACTGGACAGCTGAGCAACATCAGAGTGAACATTATTCATAAATATCAGACCTATCAGATAAATAAGAAATGAACCAATTTAAAACAGTGCCAGCAAACCCAAAAAGATCTCTTAGTCTGTTGATAAGAACGGTATGATCCAGTGTCAAAAGCAGAAGTCAGATCCAATACAACAAACACAGTATAGATTCCAGAATCAGCTGCCATCAACACATCACTAGAAACTTTTAATAATATTGTTTCTGTGGAATGTAATCTACGAAAACCAGATTGAAAATTGTCCATAAGGTCATTTTCTTCTAGAAAAGAGTTCAATTGATATGCTACAACCTTCTCAAGCATCTTTGACATGAAAGGAAGTTTAGAGATAGGTCTGTAGTTTTCGGGCATAGAAGAATCCAGGTTAGGCTTTTTTAGCAGAGGACAGACAGATGCAGTTTTAAAACATTTAGGTACAGATCCGGAACAAAGAGACAAATTTATCAAGCTTACTACACTGGGACCAATGCAATTAAAAATATCTTTAAAAAGAGATGTTGGAAAAACATCAAAAGGACAAGATGACAGTGTCATATGCATTAAAAGATCTGAGATGTCATTAATAAATACTAGTGTAAAAGAGGACCGCGTCACCGCAGTCAGAGGACGAGGGTCCAAACAGTGGGAAAATTAAGGCAAGATACTTGCTCTGATGTTGGCAACTTTGTCAGTAAAAATTTTAAAAACCTATTACAATCAGAATACGTAAAAACACTTTGAGATGAACACAGTGGAGAAACAATGTTCTTAATTGTATCAAATAAAATCTTTGGATTTCGTCCTTTTGATTTAATGAGATTAGCAAAATAACTGGTTCTTGCATTCCAAGGACAGCTTGTATGTTGAACAGAACTGTTTTAAAGGTGCTATTAAGTTCAAAGTGTCCTTACAGTAAATGTTAAAACAAGAAACAGCTAAGTCCACATTCATGGAGTTAAAATCTAAGGAAGCAGGATCAAAATGAGAAATAAAAGCTTCAGCATTGTGTTCAGTTATGATCCTTCTTTGGATCAAATGACTAGGAGGAGCAGGATCAGGGCTGAAGGACAAATTGAAATATATACAATTGTGATCACTAAAGAATATATCCTCCACATGAACATGTTCCACAATAAGGCCTAAAGAAAAAACAAGGTCCAACGTATGGCCTTTACAATGAGTGGGTGCCCATACATGTTGAGTGAAGTGATTAAATTGCGCTTATCAGAGGAGCGTTTGTGACGAAGAAAGCTCCGATGATGACCATGTAGACCTCCATCCATGCAAGGCGAGTTAAATGCCGATGATAAACAATTGGAGGCAGTGGCGCCGGATTCATTTTCTAGGTGGGGGGGCCACCGGAGTGTTTCGTCACCTTATTAATTTTACATGCATCGGATCATCGTCTAACATCAATAAAAACTGAATAATGAAACGCTTTTTCATCTATGACTTTTTGTTCCAGTATATTATTATGAATAATGATAATTAGTTTAACCAACCAACAGCTTTATAAATGACNAAATATTTAGTAAAGAAATTAAATAATTAGATTGGACATAAACATTTAAATTGTACAGAGCCTCCTTCATTTGGGGATGAGATGAGTTCAGATCAGAAGTCATCAAACACAACTTGCCTCTTTTCAACATGTTTGTTTATTAAAAAGCCCCAACTTTAATCTATGATAAACCTGGTGAAGAAAAGTTAAAACCGTAGACGGCACTCTCTGTTGATAAATGTAAAAAAACTGTAAATAATTTGTCCCAACTTTGATGAAGATTCTTTGGTTAAATCCTGCCTTTCATTTATTTCAGGTTTTGGTTTGATGACGGCAAGAACCGGACTTTATTCTGTCGTCATTCCAGCTTTATATTCTGCTCACTGGTGAGTCTTAAAAACTGAAAAAACAGTCGACTGATTTGTAAGAATTCAGACTTTTATTGTGGTGGAGGAAGCAACAATGTTTCCAGCGTTGATTTCCAGTGGAATCTCAGGTGTTCAGAGAAATTGTTCAGAAACGTCTGGACTCTCTCTGTGAACGCAGCAGAGGCAACATGTTTTCATCATGTGAAGAGAAAATACAACCAAACAGCAGGAAAAAGGACAATTCTGCTCTGAAGAAGAAGGTAAAGCAGCAAAACAACCCAAAAACAGCTTGTTGAGAGCCTAATTTCTATCTAAAAACTGTTATAAAATAAAATAAAAGCTATAAGAGACGATGATATCAGGGCTCGGGAAAAGAAAACCACCTTTCTCAGCTCGGTGTGCAGTTTGTCCTTCAGAATATGAGGAAACTGGACGAACGGAGGACAAAAGGTGACTCTTTTAACACAAACGTTTTCCCATCTCTGGAAAGCTAAGTCGAGTTTCTCCGGGTATAATAAATCCACCCGATGAGGATGAGGACGAGCAGCCAGTAGAGGTCCTGAGATGAAGAGGCTCCTGAATGAGACAGAATGATGGTGAGAAGTTTGGACTGAACTCAGACCAGGGGATGGAGAGAGACGGAGCTGAAAGGAACTCACCGGTTTCCAGAAAGGAGGGGCAGTCTGCAACAAAAGCCACAGGATGGTTAACAGTCACACCTTCACATAAACACTCAGGCTGATGTTTGCTGAAGAATCTCACCGTACTCATTGGTTGGGATGTTTTTGCTGTTTCCCTCCATCAGCAGAGTGGCGTTCTCCTTCAGCTCAGAGCAAACGCCGTAGACAAACCCCTGGAAACACACCAAACAACTGAAAGGTGAAGGTGGAGAGACGGAGGAGCAGAGAGGAGCTGCACCGGTCCCGCTCCACAGGTGGCCGTTGTCGTTATCAGAAAGGTACAGGAGGCTGACGTTTGGATCAGAGGAACAATGGCAGCTGAGAGGAGCCAACTGCAAACACAAGGAGCCTATCAGTCCAGCATCTGTGCACTAACAACTCAAGTTGTTCTCAGTTGACATACTAAGCTTCAAGTTATGACACGATCTGCACTGGAGCTGTGTGCTCTTCACACACTTCAGCTCAGAAACCAGCTTTTTACAATAATTCACAAGTTATTTGAACAACATGATGGTTTTTACAGTTTTTACAGCAGCATTTAGAGCTAAATGAGGACAAACTGAGTTCTTATTAAACTTTAGTGTATTTCCAAACTACTAACACTTGTTTTATTGTGTTATTTGTGTGACAAACTGTAAAAACTCATCTGATGCCATCGTCGTCTTTCATGTTTAACTCATTTCTCCTAACCGTTAAACCTTAAATCAGCTTGGTGTTTATGAGTCAGAGAAGAAGGCTGGACAAACAAAACCTACAGAAAATATATCAATCTTTGTTAAATAAAGATAAAAGTTTAGTTTTTAGGACTAATAATCAGAAACAGTTCTTTAAAACATTCTTGTCAAACTTTCCTCTCCAAATCAGACAATGTCTGAGGTGTTTCTGAGTGAAATAAACAAGTTTAAAAGTTTTTAAAAAACATGTTTTCGTTTCTCTCCTCTTCGCTGTGATATTTATGTCTGCAGGATAAAAATGGAGCTATTCAGAAGAACAGAGTCACCTTTTAGCATTAACCAGTGTTCAAATTGTAAGAATCAACCTCCTTAGAACAATCGAAATAACAAGTCTACTGATGCGCTAAAGTCACTCTGGTGTTCAAAAGTGTCTGACAGGCACTCCAACGCTTCTTCTCCCAGACTGGCTCTGTTTCTGTCTTTTTATCCCAACCCGATCCATGCCCTGCACATAAGGGCGCAGGGGAGTGGGCTATATTCAGCTATATCTACGTAATATAATCCCTCTTAGTGTAATAAAGTATTTTCAGGCAGAAACAGTTTGTCATTGGACATGAAATGAGTCTGAATCACTTTATGGCAGTAAAAACACCTATTTTGGGCAATTTCTGGCATTTGTTTAGTGTGAGACTGAATTCATTCAACCATATCTATATATTATCTACATGAGTGAAAATTGCAGTACAATTTTGCCTGAAATTCCAAAGCAAAGAATAAAAATTATCAAAACATTTTTTTTATTTATTTAGTCATTTATTGAGTTACATCCATCACAGTTCAGTAACCACACAGTTGTTCGAAATTTAAACAAGCTTAGTGCCGATAACCCGTGAAAAGAACATTTTTATCGCTATATTCCCGTTAGGAATTGAAGTGATCAGATATTTATGATAAACGATAAAACACGAGAATGACTCTCACGGGGAAACATCGCAAGTCTTAGAGAGAGAAAAGGGTAAACGAGAAGAACCTTTGTTGTAATCTTGGCTAATAAACTATATGTGTGTTTTTGGTGTTTACATAATTTGTCTAAAACAACTAAACGACCGAGAAAAACCTTCGAAAAGACTCGACGAAGCACACTGAAGCAGGCTGAGCGCAGTCCCGCAGCGCGCTCCTTCGCGGGGGCGCGCCCGATCTCACCCGATCAGTTTTTGGCAGAGAATCACTTTTTGGCACCACACCTGTGGTGCCAGATCTCACCCGATCAGTTTTTGGCAGAGAATCACTTTTTGGCACCACACCGGCGCCTATGATTGGAGGTCCCCACTAGTTTGGCTCGGTAACGAGACCGATTCCCAGCTGGATGACACAATCCAAAGACAGCGAAATGGTCCCAACTTTTCAGCCAAAAGTCTGCGTAATCGTCTCAAACGAACCTGGACTCCGGTTCTAGATCCCCCTTTTACGTTTCTTGCTTCTGGAGCATTGCAGCAAGCACTCAGGTGAGCAGCAAACAAACGGTGGTGGACTACTCCCTTTGGAACTGCTCCAGCTGTCACAACAAACCACTAGCGATTCTTTGATTGCCAGCAGCGCATCCCGGTCATAAACACGCGTAGCAAACGTCACAAAGTTATTGATAAAAACTAAATGAACTAAAAATAATAAAAACAGCAAACAGATAAAAGGGGCAGCACCGACGAAGCCATACAAAGGCGCCATCTTGCCACACCCCCCTCAAGTCAAAAGAGTGAGACTAATCTTAACTCCCAAGAGTATTACTATTTAATTAGACTTGCTTGGTCAATCAACAAAAACAAACCTGTCTATATAAGGTTAGTGTAATGTACTGTAGGATTACTGTTGACTTGCTGAAGCGGTAAAATTTATGTCGAATATTTGAATGTTTAACATCTTTGGTCAGCTTTTTACCGTGTTTAATCAACGTTTCCATGTAAAAGACCTAAGCCCTGTTTTCCCTGTTTAAAGATGTTTTAGGAATCGTTTTGACAGCTGACATACCTTATGTATTTGTATTTTATTATTTTGAATGTTATACATTATGATATAAACTGGACTGACATTGAAATGTGTTCAGTGAATTAATACATAGTCAACTAGAAGCAGTCAGAATTCAGTCAGCATTCAATTGAATACACTACAAAGAAAAGATGTTCAATATTCAAAATGAGTGAGTATTTGCAAAAAACAATAAGTTCATTCATTTGAACATTAAATATCTTGTCTTTGTAGTGTATTCAATTGAATAAAGGTTGAAAGGATTTGCAAATCATCGTTTTCTGTTTTTATTTATGTGTTACACAACGTCCCAACTTCATTGGAATTGGGGTTGTACAAAAAATATTTAAAATATTCTGCAATATTTTGCTTTGCAAGCATGCTCTCATCTCATCTTGCCTCCTAAATGTGCTGCAGCTGGGGGGAGGGGGGCTCTGCTGCTCAGAAATTATGTTTAACACCAAACACCAAGTGTATTACAAAACCTTTAATGTTCATACATCATGTGTGATTTAGGAGAACAACGTTTTCATAGGTTTAATTGGAACATAATGACTGAGAACAAGCGAGGAAATATATGTTCCCACTCAAACAGAGGAAACAGCTGTGGAATCAGATATTCTGCTATAAAAAAATAATAAAACTCCATTTAGATGAAATGATTGCATAACACAATTATATGTCAGTTAAAGTCAGTTAACTCCAAGTTGAAGCAGCTGAAAGTGTTTAGCTGCACCTTACAAGAAAAATAAGCCACAGTTATCATTGTCATCTTCATCAGGGAGTTATACAGGACAAAGTTACATTCAAATTGGTTTACACTAAATTTTTAAATAGTTTATAAAAGTTTGATTTTAAATCTTAAATACCATTACTCCCTGGCCTTTAATCCAGATGTTGACTTTGACCTTTTGTTTTACAAAATCACTGGAAGGTTTTTTTTTAATTATTTATAAATGACTGTAAGGCAGATTTTTAAGCACTTCTCAAAATTACTGAATGCTCTTTTGAAGTAAAACACTTGTTGTATTTTTATTAAAGTAATTGTGAAGTTTATTTTCCAATTTAATAATTAAAATTTTATTGATCCACTGTTAGATAAAACATGTTTGTGTGAAAAAGTTGTTACATCATAAAACAAAATTTAGACAAAATAAAAACAAACATTTCGGGGGAAAACAGTTTTTTTTGGGCCCTACAGTATATTGGATGAGAACTTTATTGCTGATTATTGTTGTGATGGGTGGAGATGATGGAGACGAACCCGGTGTGCAGACTCATTTTAAAAGAAACTAATTTATTTAACTAAAGAACAAACAAAACAAAAGCTGACGGGGCAGCAAACAAATAGAAACATTGATGAAATCAAAACTAAGAAGACGGTGAACATAATAAGAGCGGGAGCAGGAACGGAACCAGAAACAGGACAGAAACATGCAACAACATCAGACTAACAGCAAACAACATCAATGGACCAGCAGGGTATGGGAAGAGTGACCGGGTTTTTAACACTGAAACGAGGTGAGTGGGAACAGGTGGAATGATTACAGAGTCGGGACAGGTGTAGATGGGCGTGACTGACAGACAAGTGAATGACTGGGGGAGAGTGAAAATGAAACATGAACATGAGACAAAACAAAAAGCAGATCCATCCAAATAACAGAATAGAAACAAAACAAAAACCAAAGAACTAAAATCAAAAACATAAACAAAACCCAGAAAAAGCCAAATCACCACAATTATATTTATGTGTTTATTATTGTGTACAGTAGTTTACATCTAAATACATAACCATGATTACAATATTCATCAAAATAATTGTGATTTTTATTTTTTCCATAATTGGGCAGCCGTAGTTTACAGGTTATTTCACTCTCTATCACTGGCCAAAGAAGAATAAATGCAGGTTAGGCAAAAAATGAACTTCAATTTCTCTGCGTGCACTTTTTGCAAATGTTCTAAAGGGACTGTAAATTTGTTGTCCCCAGGCTCTGACCATGATGGAGCTGTTACCCCCACCCTCAGGCCTACAAGCTGAATATGTAACACTTTTCACCACTGGGTCCCTTCATTTCCTCCATGAGCTGATCTCCATGTTTGATAAGAAGGTGGATCAGGTAAAGTTTCTTTTTTTCAAAAAAGATAAAGAAAAGAGGAAGAGAGCTGAAAGTGAGATAGCTTCATGTTTTCTTTAGATTCTGCAGCTGAGAGTGTCCAGAAAGGCTCACCTGGATCTTTCAGGTGACCTGCCAAACTTCTTGGAAAACACTGAACACATAAGGTCCGACCCGGCCTGGAGGGTGCTCCCTGTGCCCCCCAGACTCCAAAAAAGGCACGTGGATATTGGAGATATGGCCCCATGTGATACACAGCGCTTCATTAAGGCTCTGCAGTCACCAGCACAAGGAATACAGGTACTCTACACAGGTTCACAACTAGTTTCTGTTGGTTCATTTGTCCACAAAGACTGTTACCACTGGTCCTGTTGAATTTGGCTTTTTACCAAGAGAATATTTGATCTCACAATGTAGAAAAAATATATACATCTGCAAACAAAACAAGTTAAAAATCCACTGAACTCATAAAAAGGGATTGTTTGTGAGGAATTAACTTGGTTACAAGAAGTAATCTAGCAGGACGCCCAAATAAAAAGCTGTGAACCAGATGGCCAAAATCAATAACAAGGTCAAATACTAACAACATCTCTAGGAGTCTAAACAAGAGAAAGTTTACATGTTGGAACACATTCAGAAACCAAGTCTAACCAGCTCTGAGTTGATAAATGTTCTTAAATAGTCTGGTGTTAGTTTTCTGATTTGGATTTCATCACTGACATGGATGTCAGTTCAGCACTGTGTGTTGAAATGGTTGTGTTATATTTTAAAGGATTATGGTTAGATTTTGTACGCATCTAAAACTCCTTAACACCTGGCTGCTTCTTTTTTAATTTAATGTGTTAAATATAAAAACCACAGCCCAAGCAGTCACTAGAAACTGAACTCAAGATGAATGCAGAGTAAATAATGAATGTTTAACTTCATTATTCTTAAGAAATTCTGAAAGGTGTCAGTGCAGCTACTGCCTGAAATTCAAACAGAACTGTAATAATCTAAGATCAGAAAAAAGATGCCTACGTTTTGACACTTTAACTATATAAATGTAAAGACTGTTAGTCCCCTAGCAGTGAGAGACACTGACTGAAAGAAGAGAAAATGCCTCTGTTTTGATGTAGAGTTTGTCAAAGATTAGAAAACTTGAGACAGTTCAAAAATTGGATTGTGACATCACACTTTAAGTTGAACTTTCTTAAACCATGATATCAAAATGCCAGTCCAGTCATATAAAGTCCAACTTTCTGTCACCTGTTTAAACTGTCAGTGATGTTTCTACTGTGACCTATAGAGACCTATAGAGCTCCAATGAGAACTGGGTTTTCTCAACTGTTTAGCCAAAATCCCATTGATGTCTGTAGGAAACTTTGGCTATGTTGTAAGATGTACTGCTACCTAAATTGCTCGTTGCAAGCTATTCCTTATCAAGCTGCATGTTTGATATATTTGCATGTTTGTTTGTTTTTATTAGATCTGTTTGACATGACAACAGAAAATGTAAAAGAAACAACAGAATAGTGGATGGATGGATGGATGGATGGATGGATGGATGGATGGATGGATGGATGGATGTCTTTAACCACAGTTGTGTTTCTTACTGAGCCACTGAAGAATCAGTAAAAAGCTTCTCTTTGGTTTCCTCAGGTTGACTTTGATGATGGGAACTGCCCATCCTTCTACAACCAGATTAAAGGCATTCACAACATCATTCTGGCAGTAAACAACCAGCTCCCTGGTGAGTTTTAGATTTTAATACCCACATTAGGTTGGTTCGAGTGGATCGGAGCAGAAGACACACATTCTCTCCAGCCTTGTTGATCTTTTGCATTTGTTCATGTGGGAGCAGGTATGCCACACATTTCTAAGGCTCCAGTGCTGATGCTGCGCCCCCGTGCCTGGAACATGGTGGAGCACAACATGATGGTAACACAGATCTCCTCTACATACATTCTATCTCTTCTTAGCCACCTTCGATGCAGCTCTGTGAAGTAAACTGTGGTTACTGAACAATGTGTTCCTAATAAAAATTAACAGTACAACAACAGGGTGAAAATATTTGACTATATCTATTTGGACTCTGGTACCATTTAAAGATCATATATAAAATTTAAGTGCAGTTAAAAAAATTGCAAAATAACATGGCTATGCTCTGTATATGCTTTTTGATATCAATTTTTTCCTTTTGGCCATGGGCGGTAATAAGAAATATTTGTTTTAAAACGTTTATTAGCATTATGCTAAAGCTAATGAGTTGATTATTAGTCAGAAGACAATTCCTGTGGTCTCTTTTTTAGGTGGAGGGAAAGGAGGCTCCTGGTCCTCTGTTTGACTTTGGACTGCTAATGTTTCACTGTGGAAAGATACTGTTTGAACATCAGAGTGGACCTTTTTTCTACCTGTCAAAGGTAACTTGAACATACAGTTATGTCATTAATAAATTTAATGCTGGTTTAGGACTTCTGCTGCACCGTGGAGCTGTCAGTTAGAGACTCTGGGAAATTTGACCAAAACCTTTTACATTTAGAAGCAGCTGAAATTTCCCCAATACTCATCTCTTTCCAATTTTTCAAGACCTAAAAACGTAAATGTTCATAAAGATAGAAATGTGCTGTGATGAAGACAAGAGTTTGTCACAGATTAAATTAATAAAACTCTATAATAACTAGAAAATTTGCATATTTTGTAAAAAATGCAGTGAAAGTGCTGAATGACTGAATGACTGCTGAAATTTGTTGAAGAACTGAGATGTTAAATTTAAACCAAGCTGAATGGAAACTAAACTTAGCAAAATTGTAGTTAAAAGCTATAATTAGCAAAACTATAGCTAAAATTACCAAAGCAATACCTATTTGCTGAAATTAGCAAATCAGTAGCTAAAACTAGCATAAATTGATGAAGCCAGTATGCTGAAGCAGATTTCAAAGAGACAAATGTGTTTCTATGTTGAATTTTATTTTAAATAAAGTTGTTTTTTTTTATTTAAAAGCTATAAAACCAAAAGTTATAACATAACATAACTGAGCTGAATGTTTTGATATATGAATTGTTCAAATAGCAAGGGTTTGTGAAACTGGTTTGATTGCAAAAAATGTACAATAAAACTAAAACGAAGTGTGAATGTGGACTCTGTTCACACAATTAAAAGCCTAGCATTCCTTAAAGCAGTGATTCTCAACTGGTGGGTTGCAACCCAAAAGTGGGTCAAAGTTCCTTTTTCAAAGAGTCGCAGGTCTTTGCCTGTACAAAAAATTGTTAAGAAAAATGCTAACGTTCTGATTGTTCTGTCAGCCTTATGTTAATAGCTTAAATAAGTGACTGAAGAGCTGAATAAGACAATGCTTGGTATGTATTCAGTGGGAATTCTCAGCTAAGGCTACAGGTTTTAGTCTTTTTGAAACTATTTCTTAGTATCTGCACTTCTTTATTTCATGGTTGTGTGTGAAAACACTATTGAGTTTGTTCAAAAAGGTTAAAGTTACTGAAGTGAAGAGCTTTAGTTTGAATGAAAATGCAGCTTATGGAGTATAAAAGGGAATATTTCCCAGTCTATTATCGCCACTTGCTGGTTGTTCAGATTTATCATTAAAACTTTTTTGTTTGTTTGTTTGGCTATATCAGGTTCAAACAGCACCAACTTTTCATTCAATAAATTTGAGAAGTTGAAAGTTTTTTTCGATTTGGGTCACAACTTGTGGTGGGTCCCAGAGCTTGACCAGTTGGGAACTACTGTCTTAAAGGACTGCTTATCGCCTGCTCATTTTATGCTGACAAAAAATGTTATTATGCATGATCCTATGCAATATTGCATATTGTGAGATGTGTTAGTGCTTGGAATATGTGTTGAGAATGACTCTCATCTATGACTATATCAAATTTTAGCTCAATATCTGTAAAATTGATAAAATTAGACCCATTTTTGTGTTGGGGAAGTAATATCCAGTCAAGATCAAATCATAATTTTCAAAAACTGTTTGTTCAAAACACAACTGCATGGCTCGCTGGTCACAAACACTCAGAATTCAGTGAGACTGAAATAAATAATTTGTCTATTTTCTCACAATTTAGAGCTAGTCGCAGCCCAGTGAAATACTACCAAAAGTTATCCTACGTTTCTCACATTTTCTGACTTTCAGAAACTTAACAAAGATAGGTTCCAGATGTGTCCTGTGACTGTTTTGAGAGAAAAAATTTTAACCATATTAAACATTCCTGCGACACCCAAGCGAGCCTCGGCAACTCATATGAGAAAACTGAAAACCCTTGGAAACATTTGGAGACATTTTGACAGTCTCCAACAGACACTGCCCAGCACCACACCTATTTGTAGAGTCATTTTAGTGAAATTACCACCAATATTAACACTTTGTGTTTTCGTTGTTTTACAACAGACTGAAGCATTATGGAAAATCATCATGTAACAGAACAATATCTGAGTTTCATTTATTTAAATGCTACAACCATAAACTGCAATAAGTACTTTGTTTTTTCTGCATTTTTAAAATAAAACAAATTTCAGTGATGAGATTTTTATTTTCCTGATTCAGTTTAACTGTGTCTCTGTGATTTGCAGGTAGAGAGCTTCATGGAGGCCAGACTGTGGAACGAGATATTTGTGTGGACACAAGAAAAGGTCTCTGCACAAATCTGTCTCCATTTTTTATTAAATGTTAAGTTTAATATAAAGGTTAAATTGGATCTGTGTTAGTTTCTGAGGAGGGCCAGTGTTCAGTCCAGTCAGCTGTGTGTTACTGTCCAGAGAACAGTGTTCAATAAATAAATTAAATAGTTGTTAGAGTCAGTCAGGAAAGCTTCTGACTCCAACTTTAGTATTGTTTGGTTGGGTTCATTTGTGTATCTGTGTGTCCAGCTGGGCCTTCCTCTGGGCAGCATCAAGGCCACGGTGCTGATAGAAAACGTGTTAGCAACATTTGAAATGGAGGAGATTCTTTATGAGCTGCAAGAACACTCAGCAGGCCTCAACTGTGGGATCTGGGATTATTCAGCATCCTTTGTCAACAAGTTGGGTGAGACAAACACTGTGGTTGGTAACTCATTTCAGTTGAATTCACTTTATTTCTTACAGCATCAAATCACAACAAAAGTCATCTCAGGGAACCAAGCAAAAGAAAGAACAAGCCAAATTCATAAATCCGATTTAGGTCCAGATTCAAATCCAGTTATAGTCATATTAGTTCCTATTATAATACAAAACAAGCACTACACTACATTATAAAATGCCAGGTAATAAAAGTTTTCTATCTAAGCCAGCATATTGCATTGAGTCTTCACTTTGTCGCAGTCTCCCATCCTGAGCAGCGCATAGGCATCAGTGGAAAGGAAAAAAATCCATTTTAACAGGAAGAAACCAGCAGCAGCAGCAGGGATCTGCTTCAACCAGCTGGGCTTTGAGAGGACAGGAAAGAGACTCAGAAAAACAGAGAATGACTCGTTCAGGTGTAATTTTTACTGGAAGAAAGACAAAGAAAAACACATTGCAATGATAGAAATAATTACAATAGAAGGAGTAAAGACAGCAGCAAATTGAAGAAAATGTGATCAGTTTAATCCATGATCAGTCTAAACCTATAGCAGCATAACTAAGGAATAGCTCAGGAAACCCAAGCCAACCCTATCTGTAGGATTTAACAAAAAGGAAAGTCTTAAGTCTAGTCTTAAAAGTAGACAGGGTGTCAGCCTCACAGACAGAAACTGGAAGTTGGTTCAACAAGAGAGGAGCCTGAGAACTGAAAGGGATCCAAAGTTTTGGGATTCTCTTTAGTTTGTTTGTTCTGATTGTTTTAGAGGTGGTTGGACCCACTGTGGTCACTGTATGCTAGAGAGAGAACAATTAATCAGCCAACTGATTTAACAGGCCAATATTAGTAACTTTAAAAAATCGTCAGTTTGCAATGATTGGGATTGGATTTTTTTTTCTTGCTAAAATCGTCAATCTTTGCTCTGACTCTGAGATCTGTGAAGTCCCTAGGCTTTTTCACAAAACAGTTCTGCAAAACTACAGCAAAAAACAATCAGTCCTTACGCTGCCCCAAATCACTGATGGAGCAGGACATGTCCCGCACAGACACCCGCTTCCAGAAATGAAGCAAGCATCATGGAACCAAAAGAGGCGTGGAGCCAAATATCCCAATATCACATTCAAGCCTCTGTAATAGAATATTGTGATCAGTTGGATCAAATGCTGCTCTGAGATCTAACAGGACAAGTATGGACACAAGTCCACTGTCTGAGGACATGAGGATATCATTAGTAACTTTCACCAGTACTGTTTCTGTGCTATGAAGTGCTCTAAACCTTGACTGAAACTCCTCAGATTACTTCTATTCAGATGTTTTCACAATTAGAAAGTCTTGCATGTTTTTTTAAAGTACAATGTGAATAGTGAGCACTGAATGACTTTGCTAAAATTTGTTACAGAAGCTGAAACTGGGTTGGTATAGCTAAAATATTTAGAATAAAAGCTTGTGATACAGTAGATAAATGCCAAATTTAACAAATCAATAGCTAAAAAGTTAAAACCAGCAAATAATAATTATATAATTCAGAAAGTATAAAGGTTACAAATACCAAAAGTCAAAGCCCTGTTGTCCTGAATTAGCTGATACCTTTTGATACCTGAATGACTGAAACAGCTGAAAATATGCTGAAGTAGTTAGAATCTAAAAAACAAACAAAAGAAACTAAACAGGAAAACAGTAATGTGAATGATGAATATCGGAAACATCTTTTTGAAAAGAGTCTCTTTGCACAATTTTTAACTGAGTCACAGTTAGAGTTGATAGATTTTACCGGTTTTTCGTAACCAAGTGTGTTTGACCTCCAGGTCACCGTGAGGATTTCCTGCTGCCTGACCGGAGCAAATACGTCAACATGGAGAAACGTTTTCTGCGCAGCTACATGGACCTGCTGGTTCAGACGTGCCACCGTCGGTGTGCACTGGCCACAGGAGGCATGGCTGCTCTCCTGCTGCCCTCCAGCCTTAACACAGACTCCTACAGGAGAGTGCTGGCTTCTGTGAAAAGGTAATTGTACACATGCAGCTCACACCTGCGATATCCAGGCAAATGTAGAACCTTGTCTGTGTGTGCACTTGTGTAAGTCTTTGATTACCTGAAATATTTGCAAAATTATCTTATGAATAACAGAAAAGATTTTAATGAAACTGTCAGGTGGGGTGGGTGGCACAGTGGCGTAGTGGTTAGAGCTGTTGCCTCCCAGCAAGAAGGCTGCAGGATCACCTCCTGGCCTGGGGCCTCTCTGGGTGGAGTTTGCATGTTCTCCCTGTGCTGACTCTAAAATTGTCCCTAGGTGTGAGTGAGAGTGTGAATGGTTGTTTGTCTATATGTGGCCCTGCAATGGACTTGCGACCTGTCCAGGGTGTCCCCCGCCTCTCGCACAGCGACCGCTGGGGATAGGCACCAGCTCCCCACGACCCGGAATAGAGAAGCAGGTAAAGAAAATGGATGGACGTCAGGTGGGGTAGAAAATGAGGTGAACCCAGTGTGCAGATTCATGACGTGAGCTAAAAAAAACCCTAATTTATTATAAATAAAAGAAACCCCAAAACACAAGCTAACGTGGCAGCAAAAAGCAAAACAAACTAAATCCAAACATGAATGAAACACTAGAGCCAAGACATGGAAGAACCCAGACAATGTGTGAGCAGCCAATAAATGGAGGAAATGACTGAGTTTTGCTCTTCAACCCCCTCCTGGAGTGAAGAGACAGCAGCTTTGAGGTCATTTTAGAAGTAAAGTTAGCCTGTCCTATTGTCTCCTTTTTAAATGTTTGGACAACAATGTTTCTATCAGTTTAAACAAGGTCTCATGGATGATTGCTAAGCAAACATCATTCAGTTATTCATGTTTGCACCCCACCCCACCCTGCCCCACCTAGTGTGTAAAATTAGTGTTTAATGGTAAACTTTTATTGGTTACATACTTGCACTTTTTTATTTAAATATCCAATAATTACTTGCAATTTTAGTCTGTACCGACTAATGTGTTTCATCATTTGTGATGGTCAAATTAGGTAAAATGATAAATACAATTGATTTGTTTCAGATTTATATGTTTCACCAGTTATTTTAATGTGCTGTGGAATGTTATTTTACATTATTGCATATACATTGGGGTGACATTTACAGGTGGGCAAACTCAAGCAGATGAGGTAAAACACAAAATAGAGTCCAGAGCATATGGTGCACCCACAGGAAGCAGAGACTAATTAAAACAATTGCTGACTAATTGAAAAAAAAATGGATTATTATTGCATATTATTTGATTACCAACATAATCCTTAGTTGCAGCCCTAGCTGTGGTGACCACCTTAAATTGAATTGACTCCTCAAGTTAATCAATTATAGATGCACATGAATGATTACATTCTCAAAGTGTCATTAGTTAAGTCATTCATCAGATGTTTTGCTAACAAACACACTCACACAGACACAGGCAGAAACATTATGTGCTTTTGTCTTTCACCAGCAGGCAATAATTAAAAGTTGCTAAGAACAGTTTCTTTGTCAGATTGTTGGTTTTATCCAACATACTGACCCCCTTTACTTTGACTTATTCATTAAACACATGAAACTGCTAGTGCTGCTTCACGCTGATTGAGTGCAACGCAATGTTTTTTTTTTTAAATAACAAAAAATGACCACTGACTTTGTTGTGTTCCCTCTTTCTTTCAGACTGAAAATGTTGGAGATCAACGCAGGTGTGGATGGTTTCATGGTATATGACCTGAATCTGATTAAACCCATGCAGGAAGTAAGCAAAGCTATCCATAAACTCCAGAGCTTTACTTAAACTCTGGAGCTACACATGAACTGCAGAGTGATACATGAACTGACCAACTCATTGTTCTTCTCCTCCTAGCTCTTTCAGAGCCACACTGAAGGAGAGAACCAACTTCACCTGCTTCGAGATGATGTCAGAGTTACTCCTGAAGATCTGCTGTCCATGCCCTCGGTCAGTCAGCATTATGGATTTTTTAGAAACTTTTACAGCACCAAGCAGGAGAAGGGTCATGTTCAACTAATGAGTAATATCAGGATGAAAATACTTTTCTTAATCCTGAAGGAAATGAAGATACAATCCCAAAAAGATGCTAGTCAATTTTTTACTTCTGCCAAATTATACCCCCACTTTGTGACCAGCAATATTTTGTACCAATGACATAAAAAACATTTACCATTTTTGCACCCATGCACTTGTTAAATGCATGCTTTTCTGCATCAAGTAAGGTTTTTTTTTTCAATATAGGTGATGTGTTTCACCACCCTCTGGGGCACCTTATCAAGGGGTGACACAAATGTTATAAAATAAAAGGAGTCAAGAAAAATTGGTATAAATGGGCTAGCAGGACTAAGCCTAAGCATTTTTAATAAAGATTGGATAAATAGGAAAATTACTGTCAAACAATAGTTAAACTAATTGTTTCACATTTTAGTTAAATCTAGATGGCATCAGCTGTTCAGTCACAAGAGAAACACAAAATCCTTCCAAATTGGGTTATTTTTTTAAAGCCCAAACAGAAAGTAGTCATTGAATGTACATCTACAACTGATAAACTATTGGCATCAACCCACTTTAAGATGGCTGCCAAAGCGAACTGACCTCAGAAAACACAAAAATGACTATACCTCAGCATTTTAACAGATAATGACCTAAAATTTGATGCAGTAGTAGCTGAGAGTCATTCACAACACATACTCAACGTGACATCTCATGATAATGTCTGAGGTCTCGCATAATGGCACTCACAACGTTGAAGGAATGCATATTATACGCTGCTTTCTATGTCCAAGTTCTAGACTAAAATCATCTTATGAAGAGAAATGATGAAGTTGAAGGTGTTTTTGGTCAAACCTTGAATAAAACATTGTGTGATATCGTGAGATGTCACACTTGTGGTGGTTCCAAGCCCGGGTAAATGATGAGGCTTGTGTCAGGAAGGGCATCCAGTTTAAAAAACTTTTGCCAAAATTAACATGGCAGTTCATCCAAGTGACACTGTACCAGATCGGTCGAGGTCCAGGTTAATAATCCCCACCAGTGCTGTTGACAAAAAGGGTGCCGGCAGAAATTGTGCTACTGTTAGTCGAAACGTGCCAGGAGACAGAGGGAGAAGAGGAAAGGCAAGACTGTAGGACTGAGGGTAGCAACTCTAAATGTAGGAACAATAACAGGCAAAGGTAGAGAGCTGGCTGATATGATGCAGAGGAGGAAGGTAGATGTGTCATGTGTACAAGAGACAAAGAAAAAGGGCAGCAAGACTCACAGCATTGGGGCAGGGTTTAAATTGTTTTACCATAGTGTGGATGGGAAGAGAAATGGAGTAGGGGTGGTTCTAAAGGAGGAGTTAGCAAGAGATGTAGTCAAGGTGAAAAGTGTCAGATAGGGTGATGTATCTGAAGGTAGAAGTAGAAGATCTGAGGTTTAATGTTGTCAGTGGTTATGCTCCACTGGTTGAATATGTTGTAGAAGAGAAACGGAAATTCTGGAAGGATCTCGATGAAGAGATAGAGAGTGTTCCCAGGGAGGAGAGAGTGGTGATCAGAGCAGATCTGAATGGATACGTTGGTGAAGGAACAGAGGAGATGAAGAGGTAATGGGCAAGTTTGGGGTCAAAGAAAGGAACCAGGAAGGACAGATGGTGGTGGATTTTGCCAAGAGAATGGAAATGGCTGTAGTCAACACCTATTTCCAAAAGAAGGAGGAACACAGGGAGACCTATAAGAGTGGAGGCAGGAGTACACAGATAGGTTTAAAACAAAAACAACTGGACTCCTATTCTGTAGCTGAAGACATTTCACTTCTCATCCAAGGAGCTTTCTCAATTCAAAAAGTGGAGAGTGTGGAGTTTGATCTTTTAAAGCTTTTAAAGCTAAGATGTTCTGTAAGCTAGGTTCCCATGCATATTAACACCTCAGCTTTAAAAGCTCTACACTCTCTGTTTTTGAATTGAGAAAGCTCCACAGGGAGGTGGACGAAGAGAGTAGACAGGACTATGGGGAGATACAGTGTCAGGCAAAGAGGGAGGTAGCAAAGCAAAACAGAAGGTGTATGATGAGTTGTTCATGAGGCTAAACACTAAGGAGGGAGAGAAGGACTTGTATCGACTGGCAAGACAGAGGAATCAGGCTGGAAAGGATGTGCAGCAGGTTAGGCTTGTTAAAGATGTAAATGGTAATGTTCTAACAAGCTAGGAGAGTGTGATGAGAAGACGAGGAGTGAAAGTCAGTCCTAGAAAGACAGAATACCTGTGTGTGAATGAGAGGGAGGCAGGTGGAACAGTGAGGCTACAAGGAGCAGAGGTCACAAAGGTGCAGGACTTCAAGTACTTAGGGTCCACTGTCCAGGAAAATGGGGAGTGTGGTAAAGAGGTGAAGAAGAAAGTCCTGGCAGGATGGAGAAAAGTTTCGGGAGTGATTTGTGACAAAAGGGTGGCAGCAAAGGTCAAAGGAAAGTTTTACAAGACAGTGGTGAGAGCAGCTATGTTGTATGGTTTGGAGACAGTGGGACTGACAAAAAGACAGGAGACAGAACTGGAAGTGGCTGAGCTGAAGATGTTGAAGTTCTCCTTGGGAGTGACAAGGATGGATAGGATTAGGAATGAGGTCATCAGAGGCACAGCACAGGTTGATTAACTAGGAGATAAAGTTAGAGAGGTCAGAATGAAGTGGTTTAGACATGTGCAGAGGAGGGATGGGTATATTGGTAGAAGGATGTTAGAGAGTAGCTGCCAGGAAAAAGACAAAGAGGAGATGTATAGATGTAGTTAGAGAGGACATGGAGGTAGCTGGAGTGAGGACAGAGGACACAGAAGACAGAGTCAGATGGAGGAGGATGACTTGCTGTGGCGACCCCTGAAAAGGGAACAGCTGAAAGAAAAAGAAGAAAAAGATTTAGCTGTGGCGGCCATTTTAAATTAGGCCCTCCAAATAGCAGTTAGTTATAGATATCAGCCCAATTATTAAAGGTTTAATAAAGGGGACCTATTATGCAAAATTCCCTTTTTGCATGTTTTTGTACTTCCATCTGGGTATCTACTGCTTCTAGAAACAGTCCAAGCGCAAAAAAAAAACACCCACCCAGTTTTTACGATAAGTAAATGTTTTCTGGTGTCCGCAAAACGACCTGTTTCAAAAACCTTGGAATTGTTGCATCACAACTCTTGTTACCTAGCAAGCCCAAGCTGAGCCCAGCCCATCACCAAGCAACCCAAGTGGAGCTCCACCCACTTCATTACAAGAAGACCATCATGTTTGTTCTGCTGGTTTTACAGCTGAACAATATCTGCTGGAAAAGGAAAATGTTCTGTTGTCAGCTGCAATATAGAACATGTGTTCATGCATGTTCTCCCAATCATGGAGAACAGAGCTGCATGGCTTCATTTTATTTTTGATGACAATGTCCTTGCGATATTGCCTAAGAAAGTTGTAGTTTGAACAGCTCACCTGTCCCACAAACATGTCTCTGTTAAAGTCATGGCAGGTTTGTCTAAACTAACATTAGAACTGTGTTAATAAAAGAGAAAAAAAGTTGGAAAAATAAATAAATAAAACTGATCTTTATCAGGTGGCCGTCTGGACACTTTTCGAGTTTGGACCTGCTGATTGCCGGTGTCTGACCCGACAAATGACAGTTCAGAACTGCTAAAGGACCCTATACCAAAGTCAGAATCATCAGAGTTTGAATCAAGCATAATAGGCCCCTTTAAAATTTGTCTGGGAATTTATGATATTTTTCTAACAGACAGACACGTGAACACACACAGACAGGGGCTAAAACATTGTTGCCTGCCTTCGTGTTTTGGCAGGTGAAAATGAAAATAAAATGGGTCCAGGTCTGTTTATCTTAATTTTAGTGCCTTGCAGTAGATTACATTATTATTGATGGGGCAGTTGCCCAAATGGGTACGAAGCGGGGTGAGGTGGGTACAAAGAAACCTCTGGCAGAAGGCTTCTTTTCATACCCACAATGTCAGGAATACAGGCGAGCATAGCTGCAAATGTATGATTAAGTGGAGATAAGAACTGATCTGGAATCATCCTAAAGCCAACCTTGTGAAATTCTTCAGCACCATTTGAACCAAACTCTCTAAGAGTAAGGAATTTCCACTTGAAAGTCATTTTCCAAACAGAACCATAGAACCTACATTAGAGGTTTTAAGGCGACCAGTGAATTAATTTAGAAAAATATTTCTAATGGACTCAGAGATGGTCTCCCATACAGTCCTCCAAGGATGACTATGTAATCCCAGCCTATATACCTGTATGTAGAAGATAAGAATGCAAAGGAGTCCCTCACAACAAATTACCATTTAACATTATGTGTTTTTCCTCAGGGGGGAGTCACCCTTTATGGTTTGAAGTATAACATTGCTGTGGGTGTCCTTTTCATTAATGCTTGGTTATCAGGTGAGTACATGACCATACAGGGCTGATTAATACTTTGTGGACTGACTATTAAACCGTGCTGTGCTTTCCAGGTAAGGGACACTTTTTCTACAGAGGCCAAGTAGAAGATTCCGCCACTGCAGAGATTTCCAGATCCCAGGTGGGTTTAGGATTATGTTATCTGTAGAGTAAAGAATTTCTAGATCTGACAAACAAACAAAGTGATCAGAATTAAGAAAAGACAGTTTCATAGCAGACAACTCTCAGTGATGCCATGTCATCACACTGCATGAAGGGTTTTGGAACTCTTTATTTCTAATCAATTCAGTTTATTTATATAATGCCAAATCACAACAAAAGTTGTCTCCGGGCACTGTATAAAAACATTCACATACATTAGATATAGATAGAAAAACGATACAGATAAACACAGAATGACTGGTACAGGTGTAGTTTCTACTGGAAGAAAGACAAAGAAAAATATGCATATAATATATAAAATTACAAATAAAAAATGGAGAGTAGAGCAAGTAAAGACGGCAGCAGAGTGAGGAAATGTGGGCAATTTATCCTCCAGCAGTCTAAGCCTATAGCAGCATAACTAAGGAATAGCTCAGGAAACCCAAGCCAACCCTAACTGTAGGATTTATCAAAAAGGAAAGTCTTAAGTCTAGTCTTAAAAGTAGACAGGGTGTCAGCCTCACAGACAGAGACTGGATGTTTCTCATTTTAGTGATATTACAAATGTAGAGGAAACTGGTCGTGGTAACATTTTTAATGTGGGGGTTAAAAGACTTATCCTGATCAAAACTAACACCAAAGTTCTTCACATTAGAACTGGAGGCCAAATTAACCCCATCCAGAGGAAATGAAAGCTGCAAAGTTTGTTCCTAAAATGCTCATGTCCAAACATCACAACCTCTGTGTTGTCTGAGATTAAAAGCAGAAAATTAAGAGTCATCCAGGTTTTTACGTCTTTAACACATGTTTGTAATCTAAGTAACTCATTGCATTAATCATATTTCATGGATAAATTTAACTGTGTATCATCAGCATAACAATCAAAAATTTATCCAATGTGGTCTAATAATTTTACCTAATGCAAGCATGTATGAAGTAAAGAGTATTGGTCCAAACACTAAACCCTGGGGAACCCTTGATAAACTTTAGTGTATGAAGAAGATTTGTTATTAACATTTACAAACTGGAATCTATCAAATAAATATAATGTTAACCATTTTAGAGCTGTTCCTGTAATCCCAATATCATGTTCAAGCCTCTGTGATAGAATATTGTGATCAACTGTATCAAATGCAGCTCTGAGATCTAACAGGACAAGTATGGACACAAGTCCACTGTCTGAGGCCATGAGGATATCATTAGTAACTTTCACCAGTGCTGTTTCTGTGCTATGATGAGCTCTAAACCCTGACTGAAACTCCTCAAACAAATTATTTCTGTCTAGACATTCATTACAGACAAATTAAAATGAGGATATTAATTACGGGAAGTACCTCTTTGAATAGTCTGGTTGGGATGGGATCCAGCAGACATATTGATGGTTTGGATGAAGCTCAACAGGACAAAAACAGTCCAAACACAAATCAGGTTCTAGAGACACTTCGAAATCTGCCTCATATGCCAGAGAATCAGAGGCAACAGTAGGGAGGATGGTGTGAATTTTCCCCTAATTGAAATAATTTTCTTTATAAAGAATCTTATGAAATCATCCCTACTTAGAGTTATAGAGATATATGCTCAACAGAGAGAGGACTTTTCATTAATTGAACTACAGTACTAAACAGAAACCTGGGGTTGTTCTTATTTTCTTCCATTAAAGATAAATAATATACAGTTCTAGATTTTTGAAGGGCTTTCCTGAATGCTAGCAGTCTATAGGTGTGTCCCAATTCAGCGGCTGCATCCTTCGAAGGACCTGGCCTACCCAGTATATGTAGGCCGGGTCCTTCAAAGACCGGGTAGACAGGAAGTCAGCGGTTGTGAATTGAGACGGTCTAGCCTTCAGATTTACCTCGGAGTACGTCCTGTCGCCTAGCAACCGTAACAGTGCGCAAACGGAAAGAGCGAAAATGGAGACAGAAATTTTATTAATTTTTTT
>NC_051438.1:2887448-2905221 GCF_001649575.2 Kryptolebias marmoratus
CCGATGGTGGGGGAGGATGCCGGTCAGACCTGGCAGGCCCAAACGTATTGTGAGGGTCTGTTGGGAACGTCTGGCAGAGTCTCCTGTTAGGCGGAGCTTTAACTCCCACCTCCGGGAGAACTTTGAACATGTTCTGGGGGAGGTTGGGGACATTGAGCCTGCATGGGCCATGTTCTGTGCCTCCATTGTTGAGGCGGCTTATCGGAGCTGTGGCTGCAAGGTAGTTGGTGCCTGTCGCGCGGCAATCCTCGAACCCACTGGTGGACTCCAGCAGTGAGGGATGCTGTCAGGCTGAAGAAGGAGTCCTATCGGGCCTTCTTGGCCTGTGGAGCTCCAGAAGCAGCTTACGGGTACAGGCAGTCCAAGCGGCATGCGGCTCGGATGGTTGCTGAGGCAAGAACTCGGGCATAGAAGGAGTTTGGAGAGGCCACGGAGAAAGACTTCCGCATGGCTTCGAGGCGATTCTGGTCCACCATACGGCGTCTCAGGAGGATAATGCAGTGCAGCACCAACACTGTTTATAGTGGGGGTGGTGTGCTGCTGACCTCGACTCGGGATGTCTTGGCTCGGTGGGCGGAATACTTCGAAGACCTCCTCAATCCCACCAGCACGTCTTCCATTGAGGAGGCAGAGCCTGGGGACTTTGGGTTGGGCTCTCCAATCTCTGGTGCTGAGGTCACAGAGGTGGTTAAAAAGCTCCTCGGTGGCAGGGCTCCGGGGGTGGATGAGATTCACCCAGAGTACCTTAAGGCTCTGGATGTTATAGGGTTGTGTTGGTTAATGTGACTTTGCAATATCTGACATCAGGGGCAGTTCCCCTGGATTGGCAGACGGGGGTGGTGGTCCTCTTATTCAAAAAGGGGGACCGGAGAGTGTGTTCCAACTACAGAGGGATCACACTCTTAAGCCTCCCTGGTAAGGTCTATTCAGGGGTTCTGGAGAGGAGGGTCTGTCGGATAGTCGCACCTCAGATTCAGGAAGAGCAGTCTGGTTTTCGTCCTGGTCGTGGAACACTGGACCAGCTCTATACCCTCAGCAGAGTCCTTGAGGGTGCATGGGAGTTCGCCCAACCAGTCTATATGTGTTTTGGGACTTGGAGAAGGCGTTCGACCGTGTCCTTTAGGGAATCACATGGGGGGTGCTCCGGGAGTATGGGGTACCAGGCCATTTGAAATGGGCTGTTAGGTCCCTATATGACCGGTGTCAGAGCTTGGTCTGCATTGCCGGCAGTAAGTCAGATTCGTTTCCAGTGAAAGTTGGACTCCGCCAAGGTTGCCCTTTGTCACCGATTCTGTTCATAACATTTATGGACAGAATTTCTAGGCGCAGCCAAGGTGTTGAGGGGATCTGTTTTGGTGACCTTAGGAATGCGTCTCTGCTTTTTGCAGATGATGTGGTCCTACTGGCTTCATCAGACCGTGATCTACAGCTTTTGCTGGAGCAGTTCACAGCCGAGTGCGAAGCGGCTGGCATGAGGATCAGTGCCTCTAAATCCGAGGCCATGGTCTTGAGCTGGAAAAGGGTAGAGTGCCTTCTCCGGGTCGGGGAAGGTGTCCTGACCCAAGTGGAAGAGTTTAAGTATCTTGGGGTCTTGTTCACAAATGAGGGGAAAATGGAGCGGGAGATCGATAGGCGGATTGGTGCAGCATCTGCAGTGAAGCGGGCGCTGTACCGATCTGTCGTGGTGAAGAGAGAGCTGAGTCAAAAGGCGAAGCTCTCGATTTGCCGGTCGATCTACGTTCCTACTCTCATTTATGGTCACAAGCTTTGGGTAGTGACCGAAAGAACCAGAACGTGAATAAAAGCGGCTGAAATGAGTTTTCTCCGCAGGGTGTCTGGGCTCTCCCTTAGAGATAGGATGAGAAGCTTGGTCATTAGGGAGGGACTCAGAGTAGAGCCGCTGCTTCTCCACATCAAGAAGAGCCAGTTAAGGTGGCTCGGGAATTTGATTAGGATGCCTCCCGGACGCCTCCCTGGTGAGGTGTTCTGGGCACGTCCCGCCAGGAGGAGGCCCAGAGGAACACCCAGAACATGCTGGAGGGACTATGTTACTCGGCTGGCCTGGGAACGCCTTGGGATTCCCCCGGAGGAGCTGGCCCAAGTGGCTGGGGAGAGGGAAGTCTGGGTCTACCTGCTTAGGCTGCTGCCCCCGCGACCCGACCCCAGATAAGTGGAAAAAGATGGATGGATGTTAGTGGAGCGACATTTTCTTTCCAACTTTCTAGCTGCCTGTTTTAAAGTACATAACTCTGAATTAAACTAAGGAGCCAGCTTCCTCTGAGTGATAACTTTCTTTTTCAGAGGAGCAATTTATCAAGTGATGTTTGCATTGAAATTGTAAAATTATCAACAAAATCATATAAGTTGTTACTCTGTGTTGCATTACTCTGCGAGACAGAGGAGAATAATTAAAAATGGTCAGACAGAACAAGATTGCGATGATGTATTATTTTATTTTTTTAAATATATATTTTATTTTAAGTTTTCAAGTTTAACACAGAAATAAACAAACAAACAGGATGCAGATGCACAACTCAAGACATTAAACATGGTAGTTAACATAAAACACACACTGCATGTATATATTGACACTTATACAAGTGCGTGCACACAAAAACACACTAAAAGGTGACAGAGGGGAAAGATTGAGGAGTTAGTCCATTTAGTTTAATCTGGCCTTTGTAAAGTGCTCCAGGAAGAGATTCCAATAGCGTTCAAAAGTGTCCTTGGAGCTCTTGCAGAGTTTTTCCAATTGTATTATGAATATCATGTCCGCCACCCACAGGTGGAAGGAAGGGGGAGCAGATGACTTCCAGTCTCTCAAGATTATTCTTCTGGCAGCAATCAGTCCCAGCTCCAATCGCTGTCAGTTAGTGAGCAACAAGGCCAAAAGGCATGAGAGAGCGTACCCTCCGACATATTGCATCTGTCACACATTGGGGAGACAGAGAGGTAAATCTTTTGCAACCTGACCTTAGAATAGTGCAATTGGTTAGTAATTTTAAATTGGATTAGTTGGTGCCTACTATTTATTGAACAAGAGCGGATTTTGGAAAGACACCTCTTCCACAATGATTCAGAGATCGTTTTCCCCAGCTCAGTCCCCCAAGCCTCCCTGAGTTTTGCGGTGTGTGCTACAGTGCTGTCACCAAGCAGATGCATAATTTTTTAAATAAGGTGCCTGGAGTCGGTGGAGTCCCCTAGAATGTCATAAATGCCATGCTCCAAGGGCAGAGTGACATAGTTCCTAATCTTTGACTTGATATAGTGCCTGACCTGTAGGTATTGAAAAAAATGCGAGTGGGGCAAGTTATATTTGTCTTTCAATTGGCTGAATGATGCAAACTTGTTGTCTTTATACATATGCTTAATTGACATCAGCCCCCTTCCCCTCCAGTCATGATAAGCTTTGTTCTGCCACGGAGGCAGAAAGCTGTGATTAAAGCATATTGGCGTCTGTACTGATGTATTTGGCAGACCCTCCAGGATTTCGCGATGTTGCGATCGCAACTATCAACGCAAAATCAAGCAAACCCCGTGAAATCGCAACTTTTTGCAAGTTTGTCCAAAACACCGCAACTTTCCCGCAACTTTAACCCCAAATAACTCACGAAGAAGAGATGTGACGTCACATCCTGTTAACATCAGAATGCCGGGAGCATGCAGGAGCAGCGGCCGAAGCGAAAATGTGCGCTAATGCTTCACATTTGCCCACAAAGATTTCAGCAAAGTACCGCACAAAACACCACAGTGAAGTTAGTTTTAAGTTGGATATTCGATATTTGCGCTCCCCGGAGTTAGCGGCATCTAGCTCACGGCTGCAAAACATGTGAGGAGAGCTGCAGACGAGGGACAATCCAGAAATGGTCATGAATGTCAGTTTATAAGCTATCAAAGTTCTCAAATAAAGCACCTTTTGATAATGACAATTTTTGTTGGTACTTATCTTACAAAACCAGTAAGTATTTTTGGTTTATATATTAAAAGTTATGTTTTTTTATTGATTTTAGTAAAAAAAAAATTGCAACTTTTCATCGCAACTTTTAGGAAAAGGCCCCGCGAAATCAGGCATTTTAGCCCGCAACAATCACAAAAAATGCCCGCGAAATCCTGGAGGGACTGATTTGGTAGAGCAAGGAAACTCCTGATCTGATTTAAGATTCTTACTTGGTGTTTTGGCACAAAGCTCAGATTCCTATAGGCTTCTGGTTTTTCAAAACTGGCGAGCAACATAGCTGGTAAAGAGGAGTTGTTTACCTGGCTGGCTTCCATCTAGAGCCACATGGGAGTTTCAGCCATTAGGTTACCCGGGAACCCCCGCTGCCCGAACAGAATGGCTCTGATGTAGGTGGCCCAGTAGTAATGTTTGAATATTGGCAGGCCCACCCCCTCTCCTCCGCTGGCTTCTGTAAATTCACCCTGGAGATCCTAGCATTTTTTCCGTTCCATATGTAAGACTGAATACTCGAGTTCAACTCTTTAAAAAAGGCTGCTGTGAGAAAGATAGGAAGATTTTGACATAGATACAGAAACCTGGGAAGGGAGATCATTTTGACTGAATTGATGTGTCCAATCAGTGATAGCGGCAAGGTTTTCCAGTATGTTTTGTTTTAGTCCTGACATGAACTCTGTGAAGTTAAGTTTGAATATCAATTTTGGATCTTTCGGTATGGTCAGCCCTAGATAGGTAAAATGGTTATCCACCACTTTAAATGGGATTTTTTGCAAAAATCCAGATGGGTAAATATTGGAGAGAGGCATTAACTCAGTCTTTGATAAGTTGATGGTATATCCTGATATTTTGCTGAAAGACGTGATCAGGCTGAGGAGGAAGGGAACCAATTCTACCGTGTGGCAAAGAGTGCTGGTGACAGCGGACAACCCTGCTGGACCGAGCGCTGTAAGTGAAATGGGGCTGACTGGTCATTATTTGTCAGGACAGAGCACATTGGTTCGTGATATATCAGCTTCACCCAAGAAATGAAAGTCTCACCAAAGCCAAACCTGCGCAATGCCTCAAACATGTAGGGCCATTCAACCTGGTCGAAAGCTTTATGCGCGTCAAGGGCCAAAATAGAGGCTCTGTTGGCGTTCTTATGGTCAAAATAAATAGAGTTAAGTAATCGTCTAACATTGAAAAAGGAGAGTCTATTGGGGATGAACCCTGTCTGGTCGGGATGGATAATAGAAGCTAAGCATTTATTCAGTCTGGTGGCCAAAACTTTGGTGACAAGCTTTGTTAGCTCAGTACATTTTGTTTCGAGTTCATTTTGTTTCGAGTCTTGGTTTTCCCAGCACATGAGGCTTTCTTTGGCGGCGACATGATGCCCAGCAGGCAACCAAGATTATAGCGTTGACTGTGCCAGCTCCTGAATCCCTTTATCGTGGTATTTAATGTATTATTCAAAGTTGTGGCGGAGAGCGCAAGCTAACACGTCAACATCTAGCAACTGCGCACTAGCGCCCCCAGGATGTATTTAGTCCTTACTCTGTATGCCATATGTCAGAACCAGATCAAGAATATGATGAAGAGATTGAGTAGGTTTGTGGGCATTTTGGGTAAAACCATTTGACTATTAAATTATTAAAGGCTATGTTTAAACTATTATTTTCAACATCCACATGAATATTGAAATGCCCCATGATTATGACTTTATCTGTAATCTGTAATAAACTGGGACAGCTGGTATCAGTGGGCTAGTAGGGCTAAGCCCTCCCTGGTGTTTACAATGTTAAAATACCTAATAAACACAAATTAAAAATATTGTATCACATTTTCTGAAATTTACAACAAAACTAGTGCCAAACAGTCTCGAGAAAATCCCAAAGTCTTTCCAACAGGCTAACTTTTTACAGCCCCATTCATTTAATGTCTTTCTGGTACAGAATGATTGACAGGCATCTTGTCCCGACCCCTCAGTTTACTGCTCATTTGGGCTAATTTAGTTTAGCCCAAGCTCAGCCCAAGGCCAAAGTGGACGGACAATAATGTGCCTCGAGCATGAGTGAACGTGGCCGTGGTTTATCGTGGACTGAGATAAGTGCAATGGTGAGCAAGATAAATATAAACGAGGTGAATTATTTAATTTCTCACCTGTCTTCCTTAATGTCTTTGGGGGACAAACCGGAAGTGAAGAGATTGGGAGCAGATAGACCCAAGGATGTTCAGTTTTCCTGTGACCTGGTTTCAGTGAAAGGACTGCCTAACAGCAAGTGTAGCTAACAGATCTTTAACAAGGTGTTTATTAAAATTTTTGGATCCTAGAAAAGTTGTCGGAGTGAGCTTCTCTTTAAATAAGGTAGGATTCATTAAAAAAAAAAAGAAGCACTTTCCAATATTGCATGTCTTGTTTGATTTTATCTTATCAGTGTGATTAGTAATTGTGTCAAGGAGTGTGGTGCAGTGTTATTCAAAGCTGTTTGACTGGGAAAAATCATCTGAAATGGTTATAGCTGAAATTCTTAATGAAGGGAATGAAGTATTGGAGAACTGACAGAGGCTCTGTGTAAGCTTGGTTTTTGGTGGTGGTTTGTTTTAAGGTTGTCTTTGTGATGAAAAAGAACATAATGTCAATTTATAGCAGGTTTACTTTATTTCAAATTGGATGCTTCTGTTGTTGAAATCCAAACTGTGGTGTTTTATTATACATCTACACCCTACAAATATCACCACCATCCGCCACTGGTAATAAATTAGACAAAAAATCTGAGACTTCAGACAAAAACTGAGAATAAGGGCCTGGTGGACAATATATAACAAGTGTTTTTTTTCTGATTTCCATTTTCGATAAAAAAAGACTGAGGGTCAAAGACTCAAAAGAGTTATAACTAATAATTGGTTTAGCATTAATCAATAATCCTGACTGAAAAATAGAATCTACACCTCCACCTTGACCTGTTGTTCTAGGAACTTGAAAAGTTAGATAACAGGAGTGGATTGATTTATACCAACAAAATCCTCCTGTTGTTGCCAGGTTTCTGTAAGACAAAATAAATCAATATAAAGATCAGATATCAAATCATTAACCTTAGACTAACACAGCAGTTTTAGGTAGGATTGGATGTTGCCCACTCTGGCTTCTAGAATGCATTTGACTATGGTTACTGGAGTCCCTAGAGTCATGTTTCGGACTACAGAGCTATTACCAGGATCTATTTGTCAGCAGGTGTGTTGCTGAGTGAGGAAAATCGTTTGAAACGTCTTAAATCTGGTTTTAATTAATTTGTTCACAAAGCTCCAGTTCTGCTTTTTAAATGAAATAGGAAGAGACAAGGACATTATAAAATTCATGGATGTTTCTGCTGATTTTTTCATTTGTCTTAAATCCAGTTTAGGAGTATAAACCTGTTTCTGTTCGATTCTTTGACACTGAGGCCTTGTTTGCATGGGAACAGTTTTTGTGAATATGTACATTTTTTTATTATTATTGTTTTAGTTCTGCATCCACATGAAACAATGTCTTTAGACAAAAAACTGACCTGGGCATTTTGGGCCCAGGTGGGCCACCATGGTCAGTCAGACACAATCCATGCAGGTGATCCTCTTAAATATGTGTGCGTATTTAGATATTCTAGACAAAGCAAAAGAACCAGTGTACTAACTCACTTTTAACTTTACATGTCAAACCAACAAACAGTTTCCTCAGGGCAACCTTCAAAGTAAGCAAAGTGAGAAACAGAGATAAAAAAATGTCATTTTAGGTATAGTTAAATTTAATTTTGGCTAATGTATAATTGTCAGGATTCAGAATATTTTCTAATAGAGCAGTTTGGCGACAGACAGACACATGAGACCAAACATAACGGTAAGTGACTTTATTTACAGTGTGGATAAATGTGCAAGCGAGAGCAGGAGCCGGGACCTGGAAACAGAAGACATAGTGAGTGAGAGAGTTCTTCAGGTAAGGAGCAGGAAGTATGGCGAAGGTAATCTTTCCAGTAAGTGTTCTTACGAGGAGAAGCGGGATCCACAGCACGGAGGAGAGAGGACGAGGTGAGTAGTTTCCAGAGGAGATTTGATGAGGATTCCAGACGGTTTGCAGGTAAGTTCCTTCTTTCCAGTTGGCAGCGGTTACGTAGGCAGACAGGCACTGGTGAACAGGTGAGTACTTAGCTTAGCGGCGAGTTACGGATGCAGACCAGACTGGTTCCAGAGTGGACAGGCTATGGCAGATACAAGGCAAAAAACAAAAACGTAGTTCACAACAAGGATTTTCAAATCTTGAGGTTTTACGAAGGCTTTGCACTTTTACCACTTGGCAAGCAATGCTCCAGCGTGGATCTACTTCTTCTTCTTCTTCTTCTTCTTCTTTTTTAGGTTTTAACGGCAGCTTGCATCCATTTATGTTGCACTACTGCCCTCTATTAACTCCTACCATCTATACTTCAAATTAACTTAAATATCCCAGTCAGCGCAGATCTAGTTCTCACCACAGCCTTAAGTACACCTGATCTCCTGATGAGCCTGATCCGCTGCAGGTGTGGAAGTAGTGGTGACGAGTTGTCAATCACATGCCTAGGACGGCCCACCAGGAAGTACTCACACACACCAAAACTCCAAATCACCACAATAATAGATAGTTGCATATTGCATCTTTACATTAGTCTAGTGGAAAAAGGAAACATGTGGCCCTCTGAATACAACAGCAAAGGCAAGAGAAAGAGAAAAAGGGTGGGTGGTGACAAGTCAAAGAATTGTGCATTAAGTTTGTAAACTTTTCTTATAAAAAATATAGGAAGAGTTGTGATTTAAATTCATTATGGTATAAAAACAGTGCCTGTAAATTTCAATCTAGTAAATAGGTGAGACACATGAAAATTGTATAATAAAATAACACGGGCACTTGTAAACTAGAACAAGGAAGAGAGGACATTGCATGTTTTGTATAATTATTCAGAGGAAAGGCTGCATGGTCATCTGAACATTCAAAAGAAAGGAACCACACAAATGTTGGTGGATGGAGCGAGACATGATGTCCCAGATGTGCTCAATCGGAATCAGGTCTGGGGAACGAGTGTGGTGATTTGGCTTTTGCTGGATTTTGTTTTTATTTTAGTTCTCAGGGTTGTATTTTAGGTTTTGTTTCTTATTTTTAGTTATCTGGTTTTTGTTTACTTCTTGGTTCTGTCCTCCTCGTGTTTGTGTTCTCATTTCCACTCTCCCCCAGTCATTAATTTGTCTGTCATCCACGCCCATCTTCACATGTCCCGAATCAGTAATCGTTCCACCTGTTACCACTCACCTTGTTATCCGCAGTCTTAAAAACCCGGTCACTCTTCCCATACCTCGCTGGTCCATTGTCTATTGTTTGTAGCTTCGTTTCTGGTTGTTGGTTTTCCGTCCTGCTTGTCTCTGTTCCTGTTCACGTTAGTTTTAGTTTGTTCTTTATTTTGTTTTGCTGCCACATCAGCCACGTTGTTTTGTGTTTCTTTATTTAATAAATTATTTTTGTTAAATATGAGTCTGCGCTCTGGGTTCGCCTTCGTCACTCCTGTTCATGACAACAAGCGGGCCAGTCCATAGGTTCAATACCTTAATCTTGTATGAACTGCTGACACACTCCAGCCACATGAGGTCTAGCATTGTCCTGCATGAGGAGGAACCCAGGGCCAACCGCACCAGCATATGTTCTCACAAGGGGTCTGAGGATCTCATCTTGGTATCTAATGGCAGTCATGCTACCTCTGGCGAGCACATGGAGGGCTGTGCGGCCCTCCAAAGATATGCCACCCCACATCATTACCGACCCACTGCCAAACCAGTCATGCTGAAGGATGTTGCAGCCAGCAGATCTCTCTCCACGGCGTCTCCAGACTCTATCACATGTTCTCACTGTGAACCTGCTTTCATCTGTGAAGAGCACAGGGCGCCAGTGGCAAATTTGCCAATCCTGGTGTTCTCTGGCAAATGCCAAGCATCCTATGTGGTATTGCGCTGTGAGCTCAACCCCCATCTGTGGACGTTGGGCCCTCATACCATCCTCATGGAGTTGGTTTCTAACCATTTGTGCAGACACATGCACATTTGTGGCCTGCTGGAGGTCATTTTGCAGGGCTCTGGCAGTGTCCCTCTATGCACAAAGGCGGAGGTAGTGGTCCTGCTTCTAGGTTGTTGCCCTCCTACGGCCTCCTCCACATCTGGCCTGTGTCCTGGTAGCGCCTCCAGCTTCTGGACACTACGCTGACAGACACAGCAAACCTTCTTGCCACAGCTCGCATTGATGTGCCATCCTGGATGAGTTGCACTACCTGAGCCACTTGTGATAGCATGAGACGGACTCTACAACACTACACGAGTGTGAAAGCACCACCAACATTCAAAAGTGACCAAAACACTGAGACTGAGGACATTATTTCACCATTCTGAATGATTAAAACCACTGTTTTTCCACTTGTTGTCTATTCAATTTGCACAACAGCATGTGAAACTGATTTCCAATCAGTGTTGCTTCCTAAATGGATAGTTTGCTTTCACAGAAGTTTGATTTACTTTGATTTACTTGTTTAGGTGTTCCCTTTATTTTTTTGAGCAGCGTATATATAGTTTATGGTTCCTACTTGATGTGTACGCTTTATGTGCAAGCTCCATGTCTTTTTTCCCATTTCTGGTGCATTTGCATGGCAGTGTTACAACTTTAGGCAGGCCTGGCATAGTTATTACATTTTGGGTCTTTGTGTGTCTGTGGGAATGAAAACATTTTAGAATTGTTCTGTGTGAGAATATTTTTTGAAACAACAACAAAACAATGTCTCTGGGGGGAAAAAACATTTCTGTGTGGATAAATGGTAAATGGACTATACTTATATAGCACTTTTCTAGCCAACCAGGCTACTCAAAGCTGTGCCCTCATTTACACATCCCCACAGCACTCTACTACATCTCTCCAAAGCTAATCTGAATAAATCATTCTATGGAATCTAATCAGTGTGTCACAGCTCCATCTGTTCCTGCCACGCCTCTTGCCTCTAGTCATGCCACAGCCACTTAACTTCCCACTCCCAGTCTCAAGCCACGCCTCTGTTTCTATGCCTACACCATTAGTCTCATCTGCTTCACCTGTTCTTGACTGCATATATACTCACAGCTCCCAGACCTGAAGTGCCAGATTATTGAAAGCCTTACAGCTAGTAGATGTCCAGCATTTATTTCTCGTTCATGCCTGATCTCGACCCTTGCCTGTTCCACGACCCACGTCTCTCGCCTGCCCCTTCTTTGATACTGCTTCGGACTCTGATCTCTGGTTGCCGACCTCGCTTCGCTTATCTGGACCTCGCCTTTTGGATTCTCCCCTTTTGGATTTGGCTTCTGACCTCTGACCCACCAGTAACGACCTTCCACCTGGACCTGGACTTTCCCCCTCGCCTCAGCCCCTTTCAGACAAGCCTGTCTGCACCTAGCCACCAAGCTAAGGAGGACTTACCAGTTCTGGTCCCGATCCAAGACGGTCACGTGAGTGCGCTGTTCAAAGCCTCTGGTCCTGCTCCTAGTCTGTCCATAATAAAATCCTTAAAACTTTGTTTTTGTGTTGCGAGTCTGAATCCTGTAAAGTCCTGCCTTGTCAGAATAATCTGGCCAAAAGCAGAAATGGATTCGGACGAACAACGCTGGCGGAGCAATGTGGACGGAGCTCTTTCCGGGTTACAGGTCAACGTTCAGGAAATGACGCGGTTACTCCACGACCTGTTGAATCCCAGAGTAAACGCCGCTGCTCAAGTTCCCGCGGCTATTACTCGTTCGTTTGTGTCACCAATACACGAACCAAAGCTTCCGCCACCTGAAAACTTCTCTGGTGAGTCTATACAATGCAGACCATTTTTGACTCAATGTGAAATTCACTTTCAACTCCAGCCGTTGTCTTTCCCTTCAGAGAGAGAGCTAAGGTTGCTTATGTAGTTTCGCTTCTGTCTAGTCGAGCGAACTTTGGGGCACAGCAGCGTGGCAACGAGATGCTTTATTTTGCTACACATATAAGGATTTTGCTGCGGAGCTTCGCAGGGTTTTTGACCCCATAGCACCCGAACGTGAGGCTGCACGCAGGTTATTCTCGTTAAGGCAAGGAAGGAGAAGTGACACTGAATTCATTATTGACTTCCACACGCTTGCTGCTGACAGTCAGTGGAACGAATCTGCCTTAACCGATGTGTTTTTTCAAGGCCTTAAGGAGGAGATTAAGGATGAACTGGCTACTCGAGATCGCCCTACAAGTCTGAGAGAATTGGAGGAACTAGCTACCAGGATCGACCTGCGATTATCTGAACGACGACAGGAGAAACAAAATAACTTGTCTTCCAGGAGTCGTATGGAGGTTGTCAGGTCCCATGTACCCTTGGAGTCCAACAGCACGGCTGGAGCGGTGTCCACTGAGGAACCAATGCAGCTTGGGAGGACCAAACTTTCTGTGGAGGAGCGAAACAGGCGAAGGGCGAGCAACCTTGTTTTTACTGCAGAGCCAAAGACCATGCTGTCCGGTAAAAGGCCAGGCACCTGGGGACAAACATTGCAGGTTAAGCTAACGCTGTTGTTTATAGTCCTATTACTTCGCTACCATTCCAAAATCGTCTATCAGTGTTTTCTTCGCTCTTCTTACACTTCAATCTGACCACACCCACAACCAATGAGTGAACAAAAGCTAGCTTGCGTCACCCACAAAAGCAGGGCCGTCCAGTTGGACCCTGCTTCGAAGCAGGGCCAAAAATTGCCGGGGCTGGCCTCGAAAAAAGCCTGTGGAAACGCTCGCAAAGCGAGCAGAGTAGAGTGGAGACGGGAACCAAACTTCCAGCTCTCTCATTGAAGGACAACTGCTCTAACCACTGAGCCACAGCTGCCCAGGCCTTAGTCTGACAGAAGAGATTTTAGTCAGATGAAAATGTTGAGACTGAGGGCATGTTATGTGCTTTGGGCACATAATTATTTTTGCCAATTTTTTTTTTCTAGATTTTGGTTTGTAGATTTTAATTGACTGATTTTGATAAATATTTTGGGGTATGGGTAAGTTCTTAATTTTGGTAATTAATTTGTGGCGCTGTGGGTCCCCCCATAAATAGGCTGGGTTTCGGGAGGTAAGGAAGCTGCCCTTCTGCTCGTTTCTGCTCACACTACCTCCACCACCGGGAATACGTCCTGTTGCCGGTGCGCGCACGTCTCCAGCTGTGGCCTACCGAAGCTGATGCCTCCAGCCTGCTATGCGGTAGTTTAGTTAGCTTTGTTTGTTTTTTCATTGGGATTTGGCCTGGTGGGACTGGTTGTCCTATTTTCGATTCTTCATTTTCAGTAGATTCTTTTGGGCTTTATTTTGGTACTAATAGGGGCTTCGACAGCCCTGTATAGGGTTGGCCCCCTGTTGTACCATTTTGTTCTTTTTGAACAGCTCACTAGGTCCATCTTTTTGTTAATACTTTTGTGTTTTTTTTTTTTTTTTTTTGGACATGGGGAAACAGAGGGTATTTAACACTCTCTCCTTTTTTCTCTTTACAGAAAATCAAAGCAGCTGAAACAAAACAAAAGTTTGAGAGAGTTTAAGAATAAAATCATTTTTTTGAACCCTCATTCTTGTCTCGTGTCCTCAAATATGTTGTGCCCTTGGTGGACGTAACAGGACATTATTTCACTATTCTGAATGATTAAAACCACTGTGTGATTGTCAGGTGTGGCAGTGGATCCGTCATCAGGCTCGGCTGGAGGATGACAGCAGGGTGGTGAACAGGCAACTGGTGACAGACCTGACTGAGGAGCTCATGACTGAGCTCAGTCCTTTCTGTCACTCCTCTGGGTAAGAAGACCTGCTCAGATGTGCTGCACTAACCAGTTTATTTTAATACCCATCAAACAAACACTACAAATACAAAATATTTTCATCACTGTGGGCTAAGGTAAATAGATTGATTATAAATTTAAGCCTTTAAATAGAAAAGCAGTAAACCTTCACACTTGCAAATATGGAAAAATTTGCTCTTATGCAAGAAAAGTGACTATTGTAGTTAAAGTAAACTAAAACTGTAAGCTGTTTTAGAATCTCTGGCCTCTCAAAAAATCAAAACCAATTCTTTAAAAACATTGGCACGCCACAAGGATGTGTACTCAGCCCCATGCTGTACACACTTACCACTCTTGACTGTGTAGTATCACAGGGAAATACCACAATCCTAACATTTGCAGATGATACAACGATCCTGAGTTCCAACAAGAACAACAACGAGTCAGCCTACTGCAAGGAGGTGGAAACTGTGGCGTTATGATTTCAAAACAACAGCTTGCCTTTGAATGTTAGAAAAACAAGGGAGGTGATAGTGGACCTAAGAAAAAGAACTGCTACCACCTATCACTGCACATCAACTAAACTGAAATGGACAAGGTCAACACCCTACTTAACTTATTTATGATTAATATAAATAAGTTATTTAGTTCTTTACTGTAATTAGAGTCTCTTTATCTCAGTAAACCAGCTGTATTCACACATCAGTTGAATATTCACTCCATGGCAGGGGTTGACTTTTACCTCTGCCAAGGAGGTTATGTTTGTCTGTCTGTGCACAAGATTACTCAAAAAGTTATGAACAGATTTTCATGAATTTTTTAGAAAACACCAAACATGGTACAAGGAACAATTGATTACATTTTAATGCTGATTTGGTCAAATGTCAAGGTCACAGGTGATCCTGTGCTTTAACAGTGCAATAATGTAAGATGGGAATGTCAAACTGCACAGCTGGACACCTCATGAGTCAAGGATGATGGCTATTAATTTCAAGGTCACAGATCAAAGGTCAAGGTCACAGGTGACTCCTTTGTTAAAACCTTCCCTATGCTCCAGCAGGTGACCCCTTTGTTACCTCCACTGAGGTTATGTTTTTGGTCATGTTTGTCCATCTGTCTGTTTGCAAGATTACATAAAAATTATTGAACAGATGTGGATAACATTTTCAGGAAATGTTGGGGTTGTCACAAAAAAAAGCCAGATCATGATCCGGATTGCACTAGTTTTTATTGATGCTATGGTCTTGGCAGAGGTTTGCACTCTTTAAGTGCTTCTAGTTTTATTATTATTTATTTATGTTTGGAAGTAATGTCCCAGTAAAATAATTTGCCATTAAAGTTTGAACAGGAATAATGTTATTAACAGTCACATCAACTCATCAGCTGCATAAATGTTTGAATGATGCTCCAGTTGTTCTGATGAGGCTGCATGATCAGTTAATTTCATGGTTCTGATGGTAATATCTTCTAAAATGCACACATTTTGTTTTTACTTACTTGCTATGGTTAGACTAAGCAGACATGTAAAAACTTAATTACCTAAAGTGCAAAATAAAGATCTGTAAAAGAAAGATTTTTCTAAGTGCATATGAACTGATGACACAGCATCCAGCTTGCACAAGACGTTAACTTAGTGCGATGTGATGGATGGATAGTCACGGGTAATCTTTTCAAACTTCTCATATTTTTACTTAATTACTTAAGTATAGTAATACTTATTTGTATTTTTCAGTGGTTTTATTTTTCTGTAATGTGTTTGCTTGATAGTCTTTTCATGTCCTCGAGACTCTGGAGTTCACACACCCTGTCTCTATGTTCAGGTCCAAACAGAGGTTACACACTGCAGCAGACATGTTCCTAGAGGTTGTCCTAAAGAGACACTTCCCGGAGTTCATCACCTCCTACTTAAACCAGGATCACACCTTTCTCAGCTACCAAAGCCCAGCAAAGGACAAGATGCTGGAATCAGACAAACTGTCCAAACTGTGAGTGTGAGCCTGGAGGACAGCTTCTCCTGACTGGATGATGAGGAAAAAAATCACTTTAAACTGAATATAATAAACATTCTTTGGTACTGTTGACCACATGAGTGAAGGAATGTTACAGTTTGGCTCAAACAAGAAGGAGGAAGTAACATTACACTTAATGGTTTAAGGCACATAAATATTATAATGATTTTGATAAAGAATGATAAAAACAAAGACAGCAGCTGAAAATCAGCACCTATAGATGTTTACACAAAAATGAGAATAAACACACACATGCACTATTTAATACTGTTTAGAGGCTCAAAGACACCTAATTTTATCTCCCACATGTTTCCCTCCTGTAACCAAATAAAAGTTACTCAAACCATCAGGGAATACATTTGCTGGAATACAAAAGCAGTCCATACATAACACAAAAACACTTTTTTTCTATCTGTTTCTAAAAGCTGTATGATATTGTTTCAGAAAAGTGAAACAATAATTTAACATTGTACAAAAAAGATTAAAGTCACCAAACTGCCTTTTGTGTTTACAGGTAATTTGAGGCCTGTGGCTCCTGCCAAACAACCCAACAAATAAATAAAAAGAAATATTGACTCAATTTCAGTGAGGTTATTTATTTCAAGTGTGGCTGACTTATTTATTTGTTTATTTAGCATTAGTCCATATCTATATTAAGGTCACAGGGTCTCATTGTTACATGTCTTAATGAGTGTTTTAATATCTGTACCATGTTTTACACAATCAGTGTTTAATTGTGATGCTTTTTGGATATTTTATCACAGAATATTTAATTAGTTAGTAATTGGGGCGGCAGTGGCTCAGGAGGTAGGGGTTTGTCTTGTGATCGGAGGGTTGCTGTTTCGAGCCCCGCTCCAGCTGTCTCAGCCGTTGTGTCCTTGGGCAAGACACTTCACCTGCCTTGCCTACTGGTGGTGGTCAGAGGGCTCGGTGGCGCCGGTGTGATGGCAGCCTCGCTTCTGTCAGCCCGTCCCAGGGCAGCTGTGGCTACAATGTAGCTTACCACCATCAGTGTGTGAATGTGTGGATGAATGGGTGAATGATTGTAGTGTGAAGCGCTTTGGGGTCCTTGGACTAGATAAAGCGCTATATAAGTGCAAGCCATTTACCATTTAGTTTGGTGATGTCACACACTCACTTTTGAAGTGTCTAAACACTCCGACATTTAATGCAAACTTCGTATTTACACAATTTTTTAACTAGTTTGTTTATTTTTTTTACAGTTTTTACTTCCAAACATAGGTATTTTAATCTTCTTTTATCTGGTGTATTTCTCACTGCTGCAGAACTTGTTTTTTTTCTCAGATCCCTCAGAGTCAGAATGTGAACATCCAAACTTTTATTGACTTCCATTGTATCTAATCTCACAATTTTCCATTCAAAACCAGAAGTAAAGAGTCTTTTCAACTTGCCATATCTCCTACATAAAACACCGGATCATGTAATAAAATCAGGGAGGTACTGTGTCAACATAAGGGCAGGTAATGGTCCAGTAGGTAGTGAATGGATATAACAATGATCTCTCAGTTGGGAAACCACAGTTCTAATTCTGATATGGTTTGTTAATTAGGTTGTTTTTGTTTTTGTTTTTAAAAAAAAAAACAATCTTCAGTGAACAGCTATGATTTATTTAAATATGAAAACAGATGTAGACATCTTATAAACTTTAACTTTTAGGCCATATTTATTTCAGTCTCAAACTAAGGAGCTCCAGGTTGATGACAATAACATCAGCATAAAGGGAAAGGGATTTACATTACCATGTTTTAGAAACTTGTGGTTACTGACAGAATGGCAGCAGATCATAATTTATCTATTTTATTTTATTAATCTTTCTTTTTTTTTTTTTTTTTTTCCTTCTTTTGTTGGCCTCCCTTCTCCCCTTACAGCCATCCTCTCCACACCGTTATTGAAAACTATTTATTCTAGTGATTATCAAGTGGAGTGTTTATTATATACATATATATATATATATATACATATATATATATACATATATATATATATATAT
>NC_051438.1:2906863-2914586 GCF_001649575.2 Kryptolebias marmoratus
TGAGTTCATATATTGTTGTTTTAAGTGTTAGTTCAGGATTTAAGAAGAAACATTAACGGGTCATACCATTACGGTTCATGAAATGGTTTTCCCACGCTCTCCGTTGCTCTCTTTCTGCTCGGATTCCGTGAGAGAAGGCGCTGTGGAGCATGTTAAGAAGAAAGAGATTTGATTTTCTTTTCTGCTGTTTGAATGCAGGGGATATTAAAAGTGCCTTCAATATCAGCTGTTGTCTGGCTGTTATTCCCAAAAAGACACAACGCAGATTCAACTACGCTACAAAACTGGTGCCGTGACCTGTCGTCTGGTCAGCTGAAGCGGACCACCGGTGTTGCAGGACGACGGGTTTTGGTTCCATCTGCCCTTTGGGGAAGACTGCGGAGTTCCTCGGACACTGTTGGTTGGAATTTTCTTGTTGCTATTTTTTTTAGTTCTGGACAAGTTCATGTTTTTTTTCCTATAAAGAGCATCAGTGCGGTCTCCTATGGAGGATCGGACTGTGAATAAAATGTCAACTCCTAGACTTCGGGAATTATCCATGGGTAGAGGGAGAGGGGTTTTGCAGTTAGCGGTTGCTATGCAGTCTACTCCAGAAAGTCCAGGGGTTTCGAGTTCAAAATTTTCTGGGTCTGGGAGGACAAAGGGGGTTGATGAACTGTCTGGTCAACCTTTAAGTTTCACTCCAGGATTGAGCCCAGTGACTCTCTCATCCTTTCCTGTGTTTTCACCGGATGAGGAAACTGCCTCCACCCAATTAACTGATCTAATAAGGTCCATTGGGTCAGAAATAGGTGAGTCCATCAAGATGTCGATAATGCAGAATGCTACTTTGGAGCCTCAACCTGACTCAACTTCAGATCACGACGGGTACATTTCACAGTCACTTCCAGGGGGTACTACTGTTATTGATGCATCAAAACTTAATCTTGTGTTGCGCTCTGATGTTGATGTTCCACCCTACTTCAGGGGTGACGAGTCTGATAAATGTTCTGTTTTTGAGTGGGAAGATCTCATGCAGGCCTATCTTAGACAGAAATCCTTCACTAATACTGAACAGGTAGAAGTGGTTATGAACAGATTGATGGGGAGGGCAAGAGATGTCACTAAAGTTTGGATGCGCAGCAATTCAAAGGCTACAGATGTTTCTGTTATCTTTAATATTCTCAGGCAACATTTTGGGGACACCGTTCGTTCAGATCTGCCTCTGGCTGACTTTTACGCCATCAAACCATATACAAATGAGGGACCTCTTGATTACTGGATACGGCTTAACAAAGCTGCTGAGGTTGCTGAACGGTTCCTGGCTAGTAAGGGGGAACCAATGACTGACCTGAGTTCACATCTGGTGCTCATGTTTATTCGCCATTGTCCTGACAGAGAGTTGGCACTGGTTTTTAAAACCAAGCCTTCTCGCGACTGGACAGCTAGCGAAGTGCAAGACCATTTGGATGAGTATTTAAGAGACCATGTGGTTGTTCAGAGCCACGGTAAACAGAAAGTGGCAACTACTGTGCTTTCACACGAGGGGGTGGCTGCCAATGAACAAACTGTGTTTCCCACTTCTAGATATGTTCCAGAGCCAGAGTGCTCCAAAACAGTCATTGAAAACAACACAATGGACAGGGTCTTGAGTCTGTTGGAAACAGCGCTGATCAGTAACACTCAGGCTGTAAGCAACAGGTCTAATAAGCAGATCTCTAGACGCTCACGGGAATGTCAGGTTTGTGGCAATATGCAACATGACACTAGGTCACACTGTAGGACGCACAGATTATGCTTCCGATGCTTCTCTCCGGAGCACATCAGTGTTCACTGTACTCAAACTCAGAACTCTCAAACGCACCCGATTGGTCAGGGACGGGCTGATTCGCCTCAGGAAAACTAGATGGCCCTCATTTAGCGGGGGACGGTGTGGGCCTCTGTAGTGTTTCCCCAAATTTTGATGATGACATTCAGACTGTGTATACAATGGCTTGCAACACAGTATCTACTGATAAAACTGTTATTTTCCAGAATGTGGCAAAACTACCTATCAGCGATGGCCTGTTTTTCACTACTGTGCTAGTTGGGGACAAGATTGAGCTGCGGGGAATGTTAGATAGTGGGTCTATGGCTACATCTATACGTGCTAACATGATCCCTCAGCTACGTGAGGCAGGAGTACTGATGGGAGATTTAATTCCTCCCACTAACATTGTTCTTGTTGGGTGTGGTGGCAAACAGACTGTTCCGGTGGGCATCTGTGAACTGAAGCTTCAGCTGTTTGGGTTTGACTATGTTGTCCCAGTTTTGGTGGTTGAAGGTCAGGCTGATGAGCTCATTGTTGGCACCAATGTGATGAAACCGCTCATCAAACAGTTTAAGACTGACGAGGTCTATTGGCGGATACTGAGTAGACCTGACTCTACATGTCTGGATGCAAATAGTCAGTTTGTCAGATTTTTGGCCAACCTTGAAAGGTGGAGGGGGGAGGAAATTCCAGAGAAAGTTGGGACTGTCAAACTGAAGAAGGCCGTGACTCTTGAGCCTATGAGTGAGCATGTGGTGTGGGGCCGCCTTCCACCTAAGACTGAACTCTCTGTAGGGAGTACTGTTGTTGTTGAACCGAGCACTTCACGCTGTGTGCACCACAGTGTGATGGTTGGCAGAGTAGTTACTCCACTTTGGGGAGGAGGATGGCTTCCTGTGAAGATAATCAATCCTACTATGTCTCCGATTGTGTTGAGAAGGAACGCTAAGGTGGCTGATGTGTATCCATGCATTGCCTTGGAGGATTTTGATGGTGGCATGGAGGTGTGGGTACATCAGAATGTGGGTAGGGTGAGCAGCTCTCACGGCAGCCTTACAGCTGAGTCATGTTGCAGTGTTAAGACAACAGGTGGACCTAGCAAATTAGCAGATTTGGGGCTGCAGGATCTGTCTGTTGGCGACAGTGAAGTTTCCGAACATTGGAGAGAGAAGCTGACTGACTTGGTTGTAAAGTACGAAGATGTGTTCTCAAGACATCACTTGGACTGCGGCAAGGCTGCCGAATTCTGTCATCGCATCAGACTTACCGATGAACGCCCTTTTCGTCTGCCCTATCGTAGGCTTTCTCCTGCTCACTACCAAAAGTTGAGAGAAACTCTGGATGACATGGAAGAACGTGAAATCATCAGAAAGTCGAGCAGTGAGTATGCTTCTCCACTCGTTCTTTGCTGGAAGAAAAATGGTGACTTGGGGTTGTGTACGGACTTCAGGTGGTTGAACGCCCGCACAGTCAAAGATGCGCACCCTTTACCACATCAAGCTGACATTCTTGCAGCTTTGGGAGGCAACGCATTCTTTAGTTCAATGGACTTGACTTCGGGATACTACAATGTCCCACTTCATGAAGAGGATAAGAAATACACTGCTTTTTCCTCTCCTCTCGGATTACATGAGTATAACCGCATGCCACAGGGTCTGTGTAACAGCCCGGCTACTTTCATGCGAATGATGCTCACGATCTTTGGTGACCAGAACTTTTTAAGCCTTCTTTGTTACTTGGATGATTTGTTGGTTTTCGGGAAGTCTGAGGAAGAAAGTCTGCAGAGGCTTGAGATGGTGTTCCGGCGGTTACAAGAACATAACCTAAAGCTGTCTCCATCAAAGTGTCAGTTCTTAAGAAAGTCGGTCAAGTTCCTGGGTCATGTTGTTACGAGAGACGGCATTGCAACAGACCCTGATAAAGTGCAGGCAATCGAAGGGGTGTCAGAAGCAGATCTTATGGAACCTGACGGCAGTACGCCATCTCCTAAGAAGATTCGCTCTTTTCTTGGCATGGTGGTGTATTATCAGCACTACATTGAGAACTGCTCTGTGATTGCCAAGCCATTATTCCAACTTACTACAGGGACTGCCAAGCCACGGAGGGGAAAGGGCCGAAAGAAACCAGCTTTGCCGCGTAAGCTTGCCGCGGCTGACTGGACCCCGGAGTGTAGCGACGCATTTAGGACTCTGAAGTCTGCGTTGACGGAGCAGGTTCTTCTTGCCCACCCCGACTTTACAAAACCTTTCTTACTGTCTGTTGATGCGTCATCTTCTGGATTAGGAGCTGTGCTATCACAGGTACAAGATGGCCACAACATTGCAAGGCCAATTGCCTTCGCTAGTAAGTCTTTGAATCATGCGCAGTCCAAATACCCAGCTCACAGGCTCGAGTTTCTTGCCATGAAATGGGCTATCCATGATAAGTTTAGTCATTGGCTGCGTGGACATAAATTTACCGTTTGGACTGACAACAATCCTCTAAAGTACATTCTTACCAAGCCAAAACTGGATGCTTGCGAACAGAGGTGGGTGGCCAAGCTGGCTCCCTTTGATTTTGACATTCAGTATATTCCAGGGCCGCGAAATATTGTGGCAGATGCATTGAGCAGGGAACCATTTGCTCAACACAAGATGATGCACCGTTTGACGAGAACTCCATATGACACTTTGCTGGAAGAGGCCAGAGGCTTGTTAGTGGAAGATGTTCAGAACATGTTTCGCTTTTCTCGGGAAGAGTCTGTGGATGAGAAGCTTAAACTTACCTCTCCGATCCAGGGCTCTGTCACAGGCAGTGTGGACAATAGGGACAATGGTGGGAGAGTTTCTCATGATGAGGTGTCAGCTGTATTTAAGTCTCACTGTTGTTGGAGTGAAGGTGCAAAAATGAAGGCAACCTGCTACACACAACAGCTGGAGAAACTGTTGCCAGTGGGGCAGAACCCACTGCCCGTCCTCACTCATGAGGAGTTGTATGATAAGCAGTGCCAGGATCCTGTGGTCAGCCGGGTTTCTTTTTATGTGAACAGGGGAAGTCGACCATCTCGACGTGAGCGCATTCATGAGTCGCGGGAGACAAACCGTACATTGCGACAGTGGGGTAAACTCACGACTCGGCTGGGAGTGTTGTACCGTGTTTCTAAACATGCGGTGAGCAAGAAGAAAGTGTTCCAATATGTGGTTCCAGTTGCTTTGAGAGGTCAGGTGTTGAAAGGGGTGCATGATGATGCAGGCCATCAAGGTCAGCAGCGCACACTGTGGCTTGCCAGACAGCGCTTTTACTGGGATTCAATGGAACACGATGTCAAAGAATATGTGAGTCATTGCAAGAGATGCGTCTTGAGCAAAGCACCTGAACCTGAGGCTAGGGCCCCACTTGTTTCTGTTGTCACATCAGCACCACTAGAATTAGTTTGTATTGACTTCTGGTCCGCAGAGGATGTCAATAATAAGTCCATCGATGTCTTAGTGGTGACAGACCATTTTACCAGACTCGCATGTGCTTACCCATGTCCAAATCAGTCTGCCAAATCAGTGGCTCGTGTGTTGTGGAATAATTTTTTTTCCATATACGGGTTTCCAGCTTGTATCCACTCTGACAGGGGAGCTAATTTCGAGAGTTCCCTCATTGCTGAGCTACTCCAGATGGCCGGGGTTCGTAAGAGCCATACAACTCCGTATCATCCTGCGGGAAATGGCCAGGCTGAACGTCTGAACCGCACTCTGGGTAGCATGATCCGTGCATTGCCTCCTCGGGCAAAGGAAAAATGGCCTCAGATGCTAAACACACTGACGTTTGCCTATAATTGCACGGTACACGAAACAACAGGTTTTCCTCCTTTCTTCTTAATGTTCGGGCGAACTCCTAGGTTACCTGTTGATGTGATGTTTGCAAATGTCCTCTTAGATGGAGAGATGGCTGACATGGACAAATATGTTCAGTCATTGGGCACGGATCTCAGGGAAGCAATGGCTTTGGCTCAGCAGCACGCTGAGAAACAACAGTTGAGACAAGCTGAGGTGTATAACCAAAAGGTTAAGGGACACTCTTTGGAGAAGGGAGACAGAGTTTTGATGGCTAACAAAGGGGAACGGGGAAAAAGGAAATTGGCTGATCGTTGGAAGGACACTGTTTACATTGTGGTTCATAAGAACAGTGAACTGAACACCTATGTTATTCGTCATCCTGTCACAGGACGGGTTAGGACAGTTCATAGAAATCTGATCATGCCTGTAAACTTTTTGCCTTTGCCATCATGGGGTGACTCGGTGTCTCAGGGTTCTTTTGCAAACACAGTTTCGGAAGGTGGGTCATCAGATGATGTGGTTGCAGGTGAGCGGGACAGTGATGCTCGAACAGCTCACTGGGTTTCCTCCCTTCCGGAGTCCAGTGTGGTGAGGACCGCAGGTGAAGTGACAGTAGCTAGTGAATCCGAAGCTATTGGATTGACTGATGGTGGTGTTCAGGGTAGAGGGCTCGTGTCTGCCTGTGGAGACCATAGAAGCGTCTTGGATGGAGCGGATTATGGATCAGTGAGCTCACACTCTGAGGATCACAATAGTGACCAGCTTTCAGACTGTGTCAGTGTAGGTCTACACCCAAGTGATACCATAGGTTCAACTAAGGCCGTTAGTGGCTCACATGTGTCTGGGTGTGATTCAGTCGCTATCGTACCTTCAGGGATTCCTTCGGTTGTTCCAGGGGAAGGGATACGGACGAGACTGGGTAGACTTATCAAACCTGTTAACAGGTTGATTCAGACAATGTCCACACAAAGAGTTAAGATTTTGTCATAGAGTCGTTTATTTTGTGTTAGCTTATTTTTTTTCTTCTTTTTTTTTCTTTGTTTTTATTGGGATTTCTTATAATGGGGTCTGGTCATGATTTTATTTAGATTGTCCATTGCACTGGACACTTTGAGGTGATTTTGGGTGTACTCTATGATAGATATGTAAGTGGCATGTCTTCTACGGTGAGGTGGGGACTTAGCTACCCCTCGCCTCCCCTAATTCTTTATTGAATAGCTCTTTGCTGGTCGACCGTTTTGGTCTTGTATGGAGGGTATACCTGGGTCACATGTATTGTCGTGGTCAAATTTGTGGAAAAAAAAATAAAAAAATAAAAATATTGTGTTTGATTATCTTTGTTGTTTTATTTTGTTTGTTTGTTTTTTTTTTGTTTTTTTTTTGATATTTGGGTTAGATCCCCCGCAATCTAGTGTGAAACAGTGGGGGTGAATGTAGCAGTGTGATGTTGTTACACTAGATTGACATGTGATAAGCTATCTCGGTGGGAACTCATCTGAGCACTGTCAGCTTTTGTTTTGAAAGGACGACAAATCCATTGTAAAACAGCGGGTAACTTCCTGTTTAAAAATTATTATTTTTGTTTAAATCTGGTGTGTTGTGAATGAAAATGTAAATTTTTATAGGTATTGTTAAACATATTGAGTTCATATATTGTTGTTTTAAGTGTTAGTTCAGGACTTAAGAAGAAACATTAACGGGTCATACCATTACGGTTCATGAAATGTTTTCCCACGCTCTCCGTCGCTCTCTTTCCGTTCGGATTCCGTGAGAGAAGGTATGCAGTTTTGTTCTCTGAGTTTAATAAGTGTAAGTTATGTATAAGTAATATCTTTCTGTAGAATAATGTGATTTGGGGCATTCAAACTGTGTTAAACAGGTGCTGTGGAGCATGTTAAGAAGAAAGAGATTTGATTTTCTTTTCTGCTGTTTGAATGCAGGTATGTGATGTTTCTTTGCTTTTGGGGGGGATATTTTGTCTAATTGTTATTTTTGTTATTCATGTACTGGTTAAAATGATTATGCTCATGTTTGGGCTTTGTAATTCGTTATCTTGCACACGCGCTTCGCGCTCGCGCTCTTTCCGTTCGGATTCCGTGAGAGAAGGCGCTGTGGAGCATGTTAAGAA